>NC_089848.1:10777155-11077155 GCF_035609145.1 Eleutherodactylus coqui | reverse complement strand
CAGGGACACTTTGGTGTGCGCTGTGGGGGGGGGGGGGAGGGGGGGCGGTTGGGCAGCATGTAACCCAGGAGAAGTGTCAGTGGAGTGTCATGCAGGCAGTGATTGTGCTTTGTTGGAGGTAGTGTGGTGCTTAGCAAAGGTATGCCATGCTAATGAGGGCTTTTCAGAAGTAAAAGTTGTTGGGAGGGGGGGGGGGGCCCACTCTTGCCGGTATTGTGGCTTAATAGTGGGACCTGTGAACTTGAGATGCAGCCCAACACGTAGCCCCTCGCCTGCCCTATCCGTCACTGTGTCATTCCCATCACTTTCCTGAATTGCCCAGATTTCCACACATGAAAACCTTAGCGAGCATCGGCGAAATACAAAAATGTTCTGGTCGCCCATTGACTTCAATGGGGTTCGTTGTTCGAAACGAACCCTCGAGCATCACGGGAAGTTCGTTCCGAATAACGAACACCCGAACATTTTGGTGTTCGCTCATCTCTATTTATTACAAATCAATAGACATTTTACGCTAACTAATTATCATGTCTATCACACTACTGAAGCAGGAGCATAACTATAGGGGATGCGGTTGCACTCGGGTCCAGGAGCCTTAGGGGGCCCATAAGGCCTCTCTTCAAAACTATGAATACAGCATTATAGTTGAGGGACCTGCTACAGGTTTTGCACTGGGGCCCAGAAGCTTCAACTTACGCCACTGTTTAAAGGTATTGTGTATATAAATAGCAGCAAAACGTACTAGTGAAGATGCTGAGGACTGGGTGGGGGGGGAGAAAGGGGGAGGAGCAAGAAGAGAGGAAGCGACCGGTCAGAAGGGGAGGGGTTAAACTTAGGAGTGGCGGGGAATCAGAGGTGGCGGTGAGAGCGGTACCAACCTGTGAAGGTCCGGAGGGGTCCCGGTCGGGTAAGTCCGGCGCGGGGGAGGTATCCCCGCGGCTGCCATCAGAGCACGGAGCGAGGTCCCGGAGAGCGCCCCACGTGGCGCGGCGGGCAAGCGGAGGGATACGCGGGAAAAAAATAGATCCGTCCGCAGGTTTATGGCGGCCGGCAGGAGAGCGGGGCCAGAAAGTGTGTCTCCCTCCTCTTGGGAGGACAGCAGCGGGGGGGAAAGAGGGCAGAGTGGAGGGGAATCAAACGGGCAGCAGTTAGATAGGGGGCAGGGGGGCCGGAGCCAGCATTATACAAGGGTAGAAAAGCGGGCTACTAGCAGGGGGGGGGGGTCATGAGGACAGCGTAGAGGAGGCAGCGAGTTTTCGAGCCGGGGCGCAAGGGGGCTTAATGCCCCCCGGGGACGTGGCATGCGTCAGGCCAGGAAGGGCAAATACTACAAGGCGTAGGGATGATAGGGCGTTAGCCAGCAGTAGCGTAGAGAGAGTTTTCCAGCAGATTGCGCAGCACACGCTAGTTCAGGGCGCGAGTCCAATAGAAGATATAGGGACTATTTGCAGATTCGCGAGATTAGGCGTCAGATGGCAGCTGCTAGTAGGCAGACAGCTAGCGAGCGAGAGGAACGAAACAGCTCGTCCTCCCCATCGTCGGGAGTAGAAAGTAGTAGGAGTAGGGTTCAGCGTGTCGTCGATGCGAGTGGTCGGTCAGAAGCAGTGTCACGCAGGGCTAGGCAGAGCAGCCGAGAGTTGGATGCTTTGGTTTCACGGCACCTTTTTTTATGTTCACCGGTTTCTTCTGCAGACATCAGAGAAGGAGTTCGCAGAAACAGACAGAATGCCATGATTTCAGCCTGTGGGGCTGCAAGGCCAAGGAGTCCGAGGCGCCGGGGTGTCACCCACGATAACCTTACGGAACGACACGCGGCGAGAGGAGAACACCGACAATCGTCACTGCCCACCCCCAATTTTCCCTTGGCAATGCCGGAGGTCAACGAGGCGGGTGAGTCCATTCAATATCGTAAAGTGTGGGATAATGTACCCGGCATTAGCCGGAAGGAAGATTTTATGGTGGTTCTTAAAGCCCTGGTGAAAAGATTTGATATGGATAAAGGACTACCAGTGTCCTATAATCAACCGGGGAGTTCGGGCTCGCCCGAGGTTGGCGGTCTGCTACAAGGACAAGGGAGCCTGCCTTCGGGGGCAGGAGTGAGTAATGAGGCTCTGAAATTAGCGGACTTGCTTTTTTGTGGTGTGGCCCCGTTGGATGCGGGCCTGGAGGATGAGGTGGTTGGTAAAATCGCAAGTGGATCTTATGTAGATATATGGTCACTACTATCCGTTGAGCATGTGTCAGTGGACAAAAAGCGTTTCGCGGAGCGTGGGGCCGATAAAAAAACAAAGGTTGTGAAAACTTTTGGGAATTGGCTTCAGGCCTTCTTGATTTTGGCACATGTGGTATGCAAACAGCATCCGCACAAGGGCCCCGAGCTGCTCGTGTATATCAACACGATTCACAGCGCCTACAAGCTGCACGGCGGGTCAGCTTGGTGGCGATATGACGAGGATTTTCGTTGTACGATCTCGGGTTCCAAACACATTAGCTGGGCCTCTAAGGCAACGGATGTGTGGATCCAGCTAATACTGGTGCAGAATTCTTTCAAGGGTTGGCCACCGGCGCCAGCGGACAGCAGGCCCCTGTGGCCCCAAAGCCCTCCGGTTCATGTTGGGCCTTCAACGAAGGCCACTGCCGTTTTTACGCCTCGTGCAAATTTCGGCACGAATGTTCAGTATGCGGAGGTTCGCACGCAGCGCTGCGTTGTTTCCGGCGCCAACGAGCAACAGCGACACCCGGGGTTCCCAGCACAGGAACGAACACCAGTGAACGTCCGGTACCTGGAGCCGTGGCTCGACACATACCCCCGGAGACAGGAAGCAAACCTGCTTACAGCGGGTTTTGCGGAAGGTTTCTTTATTCCACATTCCCCGGGCTCCTCGATTACGCTCTGCCGCAATTTAAAATCCGCGAGGGATAATACAAACTTAGTGATGGAGAAGTTGCTGAAAGAAGTGGAATTGGGCCGAATGGCGGGCCCCTTCCAGGAGCCACCATATGGAAACTTGCGGGTTTCCACTTTGGGATTGGTACCGAAGAAGGAAACGGGCAAGTTCTGGCTTATCCATCACTTATCCTATCCTTCGGGCGAATCGGTTAATGACAGCATATCAAAAGAGCAAGCGGCTGTTTCATATGCGTCTTTCGATTGCGCGGTTGCGTTGGTTAGACAGGCGGGCATAGGCGCATGGCTAGCGAAGGCCGATATTGAATCGGCTTTCCGGCTATTGCCGGTGCATCCACAGTGTTTTCATCTGCTGGGATGCAGCATAGAGGGTCTATATTTTGTGGACATGTGCCTGCCGATGGGTTGCTCCATCTCCTGTTATTATTTCGAAGTTTTCAGCTCCTTCCTGGAGTGGATGTTAAAAGTTGAGACGGGCATTCCATCGGTGTTACACTATTTAGATGATTTTTTGTTTGTTGGCCAGGCTAATTCAGCGGTGTGCGGGTTCTTACTTTCATCGTTTCGAGCACTGATGCAAAAAGCTGGGGTTCCGCTTTCCGACGAGAAAACGGTAGGTCCCACGTCGCGATTAGTCTTTTTAGGGATAGAAATCGACACAGCGGAAATGGTTTTCCGCCTGCCAGAGGACAAGGTGGCGCGTTTGCGACAAGTGGTTGAGTTGATCGGCAGTTCACGAAAGGTCACACTGCATCAACTGCAGTTCTGTTAGGTCTACTTAATTTTGCGTGCAGGGTCATCCCCATGGGGCGAGAGTTTTCCCGTCGGCTGTCACTAGCGACGAAAGGGGCAAAGGAACCTCATCATTTTGTCAGAATGACAAAAGGGATGAGGTTGGACCTGCACATTTGGAAAGTTTTTCTCAGTTCATTTAATGGGCAGGTCATATGCCAGGATAGAGAAAGGCATAACAGGGAGATTGGTCTGGTGTCGGACGCAGCTGGCTCATGTGGATTCGGTGTGATCCTAGGTAACAGGTGGTGTTGTGCCGCATGGCCTGGAACTTGGGTAAAAAAGCAGTGGATCAAGAACACTGCATTGTTGGAGATTTTCCCGTTAATGGTGGCTATGGAAATCTGGGGCCATATACTGGCCAACAAAAATATCTGTTTTTGGTCCGACAATCAGACGGTAGTACGGGCGGTCAACAAACAATCGTCATCTTCAACGTTGGTGCTGGCAGCATTACGCCACATGATCTTACGATGTTTACAGCACAATGTTAAGTTCAAAGCTAGATACATCCCTGGATGTTTGAATGCAACGGCTGACGCTCTTTCTCGTTTTCAGATGGCGAATTTCAGGGAGCTGCACCCGACGGCGGATGTCGAGGGGGTATGTTGCCCTGCTTCCTTGTGGGAAATGATAGAAGAGAGCTCTTAGCTCTCGTTAAAGCGTCAGTAGCAGGTGCTACATGGAAACGGTATAACAGCGTATGGAAGGGATGGTTGGCAGCAGCGGGAGGAATTTTCCCAGTGGAAGAGAGAGCAAGGGCGGTAACGCTAGATACCTTGTTGGTGCTGCGGCGAAAAGGGGCGTCAGCAGATGTGGCGAAAAAACATCTATCGGCCATCGCCTTTTTGTTGCGCTTGCACGGCACCCAAGACGTGACTAAGGAGTTCGTTTTCGGTCAGATCATTAAAGGATGGAAGAAGGATAGTACGACCAGGGACGGCAGGCGCCCGATTACGTTTGAACTACTTAGCGCCATACTCGACGTACTAGAAACCATCTGCACGGAGGGCTTCGAAACGGAGCTTTTCCGTGTGGCTTTTTCACTTGCATTTTTTGCAGCTTTGCGAATAGGCGAGTTAGTGTAGGCGTGTAAATCCAGACCCGGTGGACTTCTTTTTGCGGACGTGGTAGCAGACAGTGACTGCATTAAGATATGTATTAGAAGGTCAAAAACCGATATATATGGGATGGGAGAGTGGATCAGGATAGGCGTGCTGGGAACAAAATGGGGTCCGGTCGCACTCATAAAAGAATTTTTAGCGCGACATTGCGGGACGGGCCCGTTTTTGAGACATGCGTTGGGCTTCCCTCTAACAAAATTTAAATTCGCGGCAGTCATGCACGCTAGCCTGTGCAAATTTGGCCTCAATCCGACGGAATTCGGGACGCACTCATTCAGAATTGGCGCGGCGACGTCAGCTTTCACGTGTGGCTTGGGGATTGAGGAAGTTAAAAGGGTGGGTCGTTGGAGATCAGAGGCGTACCGTTCATACGTAAGACCGGATTTAAGAGTTTTATGAGCAATGTTAAATATGGTTCGATATGTGTTTTGGGTTTCGTTTTCTTTCTTTCATTTCATCTGCAGTTTCGGATTGGACAGTATGGGTGGTAGGCCTCTCATATATTTACTGGGCAGAAAAGAGAGCCAGAGATAGGCCTATCGGAGTGAATTTAGGCCTAAGCGTACAAGTAAGATGGCACAGGATCAGAGGCTTACAATGGCCCAGGCTGCTTCAAGAGGTTTTGAAAATCAGCAACTGGACAAGAGATAAAGTTATTCTGGTCATACATGCAGGAGGAAATGATCTCGGGAAGATTAAAGTAGCCGAGCTCATAGCACTAATGAAGGAGGATATACATCGCTTCAAGCAGTTTTTTAGGAGAGTAGTACTGGTATGGTCGGATATCGTGGCCAGAAGATTCTGGAGGGAGGCAAGAGATAATGAAGCAATTGAGCGCGTCAGAAAAAATGTACATTTTAGAGTGTCAAAACATGTACAAGCGTTAGGAGGTGTAGCCAAATGTCACTGGGAGCTGGAAAGAAGAGAGCGCAGGATGCTGAGAGGTGACGGGGTGCATCTTAGTGACATAGGGCTAGACACTTTTTTGTCCAGATTGCAGGATGGGGTAGAGGCGGCTCTTTTGCTGGCATGTGGGGGGCGGAGTGCAGCATAGAAATATGCTGCATCCTTCGTGGCGGAATTTTAGGACTTCCATGCCAGCAAATGGAATGGAAGAGCTTTTCAGGCCGTTAGGGGCCTTCTTACGCCTTTTTGTACAGTTATTGATAGGTTAAAATTGGACAGTTATTAATTGGCATGGAAGGAGAAAAGAGAAAGATACTTGTTAAATTTTATTCCTTTAAATAAAGGCTGTGGCCTACCCACATCAAGCCAGCATCGGTCTTATTGTTTTTTTGTAGTGGGGAGCAGGGTTAATGGGTAAGTCCCCCCAGTCATAAGCCACAAACATTTAATGCCCTCAAAGAGGGCGGGAGTTTACTGTTATTATTGATGCGATCTTAGCAGATGTCTTCACCAATATGTAGACTGGCATACAAAGTCCTTGGATGCTGGAGGGGCCATTTTCAGCAGACGCTCTAGGCCAGTGGTGGCGAACCTATGGCACGCGTGCCAGAGGCGGCACGCAGAGCCCTCCCTACTGGCACGCGCCCCATCGGCCGCTCACCACTTGTGAATACCAGCAGGGGCCGCGGCTCCCCTGCCGGCATTCACAAACGGCACTGCTAGCCGCGCTGATCCCGGTACACACTGGCTTCATACTCCCCCTGCCCCGACGTCTCCTACTACTTGGTTCCGCCGGGAGGGGGGAGGCGTCCAGCAGCAATCAGCAATTCCCAGCAACCTGATTGGTTGTTCGGGTTGGCTGATTCACCAAACAACCGATCAGGTTGCTGGGAATTACCTACTGAGGCAGAAGTGGGTAAGAAAAAGTTAATATGCATGCCGGGACCATCGCTGACCAGAAGAGGAGCTGAGCTTCCAGGAGGAGGGGGAGGAGGAGGTAAGTATGTGGGTCTCAGGAGGGGCACTGTGGGGTGTCACTTACTGCACTGGGAGGGGGAGGGGCGCTGGAGGGGTGTCACTACTGCACTGGGGGGCATCACTACTGCACTGGGGGGTGTCACTGCTGCACTGGGGGGTGTCATTGCTGCATGGGGGGCCGCTGGGGGGTGTCACTACTGCACTGGGGGGCCGCTGGGGGGTGTCCCTAATGCACTGGGGGGCCGCTGGGGGGTGTCCCTAATGCACTGGGGGGCCGCTGGGGAGTGTCCCTAATGCACTGGGGGGCCGCTAGGTGTGTCCCTAATGCACTGGGGGGCCGCTAGGGGTGTCCCTAATGCACTGGGGGGCTGCTAGGGGTGTCCCTAATGCACTGGGGGGCCGCTAGGGGTGTCCCTAATGCACTGGGGGGCCGCTGGGGGGTGTCCCTAATGCACTGGGGTGCCGCTGGGGGTGTCCCTAATGCACTGGGGGCTGCTTGGGGGTGTCCCTAATGCACTGGGGACCGCTGGGGGGGGTGTCACTATTATCGCTGTGGGGTGGGGGACACTATTACCGCTGGGGCCGCTGTGGGGGTCACCATCACCGCTGGAGCCGCTTTGGGGGTCACTATCACCGCTGGGGCCGCTGTGATGTGGGGGTCACTATTATTGCTGGGGGGTGGGGGTCACTATTACCGCTGGGGGTGGGGGTCACTATTACCGCTGGGGCCGCTGTGATGTGGGGGTCACTATTACCGCTGGGGCTGCTGGGGGGTGTCACTATTACCGCTGGGGTGTGTTTACAGGTGGCGGAATGGGCAGGGCTGTTTCAAAATAGACAGGGTGCAGATTCTGACTACTTTTTGGATGCAGAAATGCTGCAGAATTTTCCACAGTATTTTCCACTGAGGACATTCTGCAGCATTTCCGCATCCAAAAAGCAGTCAAAATCTGCAACCTGTCTATTTTGAAGTGGCCCTGTCCTTTTTAGAACGACGGGGGTAAAATCGTACGTCGTGAAAAGCCCCGCCCCCTGACATGTTGGCACTTTGCGATAAATAAGTGGGTTTTAGGTTGCAGTTTGGGCACTCGGGCTCTAAAAGGTTCGCCATCACTGCTCTAGGCCAACCTTGTTTTGCTACATACAAGGAAAATACGTATACATTTTTACAGGGAACCTTACAAAAAGTACAAAGTCATTGAGAAGTTTGAGAATCACTAGCACAATTTATTGTTTCTGTCATCTAGTCAAACTTCATTGTTTTCCTCTTCATACAGCTGGCAGTAAATAACCTGTTACTTTATGAATATACAGAAGTGCAGGAAGCACAAATTACCTTCTGCACATTTGCTGCACGCATTTCTTTATCTTGCATTTTCCGCTCAATCACAGGCGTAAGGTACTGTACGTATAACAGGACGCCAACCTCTAAGTGAATGAACAACTGGGTATAAATAACATATTAAAGGGAACCTGTCATCACCTCGGAGACCTATGAAGTTTATGGGGCTCAAAGGTCAGGGAATCCGGGGGCCGGTGTTTGGACCAGATGCCAAAGAAAAGTAACGAGTCCAGAGGACGCCACCTGTGAGTCACTCAGTGTCATTGTGTGCTCTTAGTTTGTCACATCAGTATTGTGATCACATGTAAGGTCCACAGCATTCTAGCTTGTGAAGTTACAACTCTCAGCATGTCCGTACCAATGTTCAGGTCAGACTGGAAGTTGTAGATTCACATGGTAAGAACTTGTAGGCCACAAAATGGGTTGCCAATAATGCTTTGTCATATCAAGTAAAGAGTCTATCATCAAAAAAGCTCATAAACCTAGGGCCGGCCCTGGATCTTGTCACTCTTTAGCTTATCGTGATCTGAAGCAGGCTTGGAGAGCAACCAAGACCTCTACAAAGCAGAAAATCGAGAAAAGGAAGCAGAGTTTTCGGTTTCTGTGAAAAGCTTAAAGCCAGCCGGCTTGTTATGAAGGCTGCATTCCTCGCATTCTTTTCCTGCAGGACAGTGAAGAAAAGGTCCCTGTGCTGTAGCGTTCCCCGTGCCTAGGAAGGAATGCTGATCCATTGCCAAGACAGCATGCATGAGCAGTCTCTGCAGTAGATTGTCACTCCCCTGCTGGACTGTGACGTTGTGTACATTGGCTGGCAGGAAGAAGACTGCCGGCAATGTACATAACCTCACAGGAAGGAGAAAAATCAGCCTGCTGGAGGAGAGGTGACACCCCCCCCCCCCCCGGACTGCAGGAGACAGAGAAGATAAGGGAGGGGAAGATCTGGTAAGTAGAGTGACGGGGGAGGAATAGGTAAGTATAGAATTATTTTTTTATGACAGACCCCTTTAACCTTCTACAAATCATATGCGGACACTCTTAATTTTACAAAGTAGACTGACAAAAACAATCACCTTCATCAGGACTAAAGAAGATCAACGTTGTGACTACTTTCAAGTGAAAACAACTGTTTATTGCCAATGTAATGTCTACTTGTGAAGGAACCAGAAAGAACCTTTAGGCTGTATTTACGAGGGTCCTGTGTGACTGCGAGATGCACAGAACTCATGCATTGAAATAGCCCCTTATTAATTTACACAAGCGCTTTTTCGCTTGCACCTATAGTGCAAGATTGACGAATCACAGCATGTCCTACTTTTGGGCAATTCCGCTGTGGGAATCCCCTATTCTTTCCTATGGCAGCATGAAAAAATGACATTGCACTCGCATACCATGTGCTTTTACCTATTTCAGCTATTTGAACAATGTGTGATTTTTTTTTGTACACGTGTGAAAACCGCATGCTGCAGTGATGCAAATTTTTTACACGGAAAGGAATCGCAGAAGTCGTAAAGTCACAGGTTTAGGAGTGCGATATAGGTCCGATTTTCTCAGACCTACATTGCACTTACTGGTTTAAATACAGCCTTATCAAACATTTCTCTCCGTCCTTCATGTTTACAGATTGATTAATGTGCTCAATATATTTTTGTTGTACTTTAAAAGAGTATTCATCTTACTCAATTAAATCGTGTCATTACTATTAACCCATTTGGTCCTGGGCTTTAATCCTGTCTGATAGTAAAAATACGATGCAAGATTAAAGCTCCTGCAAGGTAGCAGGAACAGGTCGGGTCCTCGGATGCTAGAAGGCAGAAGCGGTTTATGAGTGCTATATAGTGAATAGAGAAAGCAGAAGTATCAATTCTGCTATTCGACCTGGCAATCATGTGACTGGCTGGTGCCCCATGACACAGCAGAGCTGCAGGGTCCTATTAGACCCAGATCAGCTCTGTTAGTGATTATTGTCACTACAGGGGGATACCCCAGCTACTGTCGAAAAGTGAGAATAACTCCTTGAGATCTTATATGACTTTGCAGCGTCCAAGGAGCAGGCCCGCAGCCGAGGAGACAACGGGGTAGAGAGGTAAACTACCATCTCCTCCCCTGGGAGTAGCTCGGGACCCGACTTCGTTACTGACAGGAGGAGTTCACAAAGGGGGTAACCGTTGGTCACCTGAAGTCCTGTTTGTCATTTGTGACGTCAACATTCTGTCCTCTGTGGTAAGTCCTTTAGATGGAATAAAGCAGTCCATGCACAGAGTGTGTTTTCTGAATGAGAACCGGGAACGTTCGGTTCTGTCTGTATACTGCAACGTTGAAAACAGATAACAATAAAGCAGTTCTTACAGTAGTGATGCAGGGAGGATTTACAGGGTATTTGTACAGCCACAGTCTTGGTTATCTGCAGGAACTCTCTCTCCCAGTAACTCTCTCTCCTGTCAGTCACTCACTGTCTTTCTCGCTCTCTGGCGGTTTCTCTATTCCTCCGGACGCACGCTGTTTTTCCCAGGTCTGGGCTCATGCATGCTTTGGTAGCTAGTTGGTATAGGGAGTGTCTCGGGAAGGATAGGCCCAAGCGGGAACAGCAGACCACATTTCAATCTCCTCCATTTCTCCCTAGCTCTTCGACTCTCCTCTCACCAAAAACTGTGTCTGACACTGGATTACTCAAATCCCTCTCTACTGTCACATGGCCACTATACATTTTCCACACATGACCAGACATTAACCCATTCATGCCTGTAAACATCTAATACATATAAACCCGATGCATTCCGCATGCAAGACAATGCACAAGACAAACATAAAACATATATTCTGAGGTGCTGGAGGGGACCCCAAACTCTGGGCCACTACAACTTCATGGAGGACATAAAAGTTCCAAAATAAGTTTAAAAAACTACAGAATTTAAAAAATATATATATACCAACCTAAATCGTTGCCACATGCGCCTTGTAATCTGAGACTATACAAATTATATATTACCCCTTCCCAATCCATTGTCTGACATCTGAAGACATTATAATTTAAGGCTGTAGAGCTCTGATGTTGTAAGACATCTGTCGAGGTTCTCTTACTGTATATTGCCAGCCTCTCTGGTGTTGGAGCCTATCCAACGTGTCTCCTCATGCAGTACTGGCTTCAGCCAGCAGATAGCACCGTTGTATAACGGCTGAAAAGGAGTAAGTCCCCTAGGATAACCAGAATACAAATTGGATTGGAGAGGGTTAAAGTGTCCAAAACATAGGGAACGCACCCCTGTATTTTCATTTTAGCGTAAATGTACTAATTTTAAAAATAAATAACTGTAAATTTAAAAAAAAAATTAGTTTTGAGCGTTTTACTCTTAAGAAAATGAAAAAAAAATTCTGTGAAAAAATTTATATTAAAAATAGCCCTGTATGTCACAGGGGAAAAAAACGCTGCAAAATTAATTTTGGTAGTTGGAGAAATAAAATAGGGCAGTAAAACCCCCACATGGGTAAAATCCTTAAAAATTGTCTGGTCCTTTAGGTCCGAAACACCTGGTCCTTAAAGGGGTTGTCCCGCGAAACCAAGTGGGGTTATACACTTCTGTATGGCCATATTAATGCACTTTGTAATGTACATCGTGCATTAATTATGAGCCATACAGAAGTTATTCACTTACCTGTTCCGCTGCTAGCGTCCCCGTCGCCGTGGTGCCGTCTAATTGCAGCGTCTAATCTCCCGATTAGACACGCTTGCGCAGTCCGGTCTTCTCCCTTCTGAATGGCGCCGCTCGTGCCGGAGAGCTGCTCCTCGTAGCTCCGCCCCGTCACGTGTGCCGATTCCAGCCAATCAGGAGGCTGGAATCGGCAATGGAACGCACAGAGCCCACGGTGCACCATGGGAGAAGACCTGCGGTCCACCGTGGGTGAAGATCCCGGCGGCCATCTTCGCAAGGTAAGTAAGAAGTCACCGGAGCACGGGGATTCGGGTAAGTACTATCCGTGTTTTTTTTTAAACCCCTGCATCGGGTTTGTCTTGCGCCGAACGGGGGGATATTGAAAAAAAAAAAAACCCGTTTCGGCGCGGGACAACCCCTTTAAGGGGTTGAATGTAATGCAGCCAATAATCCAGGTTTCTAACCTGCATATTTGGGCACTTTCTTTGCTTCTTGAATGGGTGACTTCATTTTGGTATCTAGCTTATGATCTGCGCTCTGAGCCAATTAGATGTCTCTTATTGCGTACTTGCCGCACGTGTCTCTTGCAGACGGCACGCATCAAATTACGTTTGTTTGAAGCCGCCCTTAAGATAACTTGTCATAGAATGTTAAAGTTAGACTTTACTATATCCTTAGCCTTATCCTTTCAGTATCTAGAGACTTCTCTTCTCCCTGAGTTGTTGATTGAATCAAAGTTTGTTTGAGCATCAGAGTCCACAGGTATGTCCGGCTGACTGACGGAGCCCCCATCTGACCCTCTGCCTATGCATGAGACTGTGGCTATTAAGAACAAGGGAGGGTAAGGGTGGTTGCACACCTGCGTCGGAGGTTTGCTCTCTTGCTGCATTCGAGAAGCAGGAATGGAGAATCCCCATGGCCGAACGGCTCAATTTTAAGACAGAACCGAAAGCACCAAACAGACCCCATTAACTATAATGGGGTCCATTCAGTTTCTGCTTAGCAGCCGGGCTTTTAAGCCGGAAGAAAAAGCGCTGCTTGCACTGCTCTCTCTTGAGGCTCCAATGTAAATGTGAAAACTGCCTAAGATAGGATGAATCTGCCCAAACCTTTTTTATTAATGCAATATATTGGGAACTGGCTTGGATCGATCTGGTAGCACAGAATCGGCCAACTAGACCACTATGTAACATGTGGGCGGTGGAACATGCTTGTTCAAGTCATAGAGGCATAGGGAAGAATGTTCTTACAGTATGTCAAAATATCCTATATTCAAGATGCACTTTTAATTGCGAATATCTGAATGATTCATGCAGGAAGTGACAGACTGCAACAGTCTGCTTGTTAGGTTGGAAGTTAATCAAATATGAACATGTGTGAGCAGCCTGGGAATTTGAAATACAAAAGTCTTCCAGTAATGTACAAAAATGGCTGATAATGGCAATGCAAATAATGAACGCTGGGAGGAATTCCAAGGATAAAAGAGAGATAAATTATTAAGAACTTGTCATAGAAACTTGACTTGCACATTAAGAGGTAAAGAGTGCTGCATATTTTATATGCGGGTGCGAAATGTGTGCAAGTCATCTTTTATTTAATATGTCTCTTCTGGGTTGTGATACGAACCCACGCCGTGAGACAACAGCATTTCTACATTAACGCGCCGGGCTGATGACAAAAGCCTCCGTGTCTGATTATGATCTATACAATAAAAACCACCCGGACCTTGTATTGCAAGTAATGCCTATAAATCTATTGACTCTACGTGTAAATGGAATCTGTCAGTAACAAAGAAACGCCATTCTCTCACATAACCAACCGGAACCAGTCAATACAAGGATCCAGAAACACAATAACTGCAATGGATTACGCAGGAGCATAATCTAGGACAAAGGCCCAATGTCAAGGTTAGAGTCATAGTCAAGACTCAAGACAGAGTCACTAACTTAGGGACAAGGCTGTACCTTGAACTCAAATCAAGGAAACATGGCCAAGGATTCTTTTAAAGTGTAACACTTGCTTTATAATGAATGGGCCAGAAACATTCAGTTGAGTGCTGTACCCTTACAATTCTGCTTGGCTCTCCTTGGAAAACTCATAGGTTAGAGTAGTTGGGTGCTAGTTGGGTGTCAGACCCCTACTGATTTGACATTAAAGGGGTTGTCCCGCGCCGAAACGGGTTTTTTTTTTTTTCAACAGCCCCCCGGTTCGGCGCGAAACAAACCCGATGCAGGGGTTAAAAAAGAAAACCGGACAGTGCTTACCTGAATCCCCGCACTCCGGTGACTTCTTACTTACCTGGTGAAGATGGCCGCCGGGATCTTCTCCCTCGGTGGACCGCAGGGCTTCTGTGCGGTCCATTGCCGATTCCAGCCTCCTGATTGGCTGGAATCGGCACGTGACGGGGCGGAGCTACCAGGAGCCGCTCTCCGGCACGAGCGGCCCCATTCAGAAAAGAAGAAGACCGGACTGCGCAAGCGCGTCTAATCGGGCGATTAGACGCTGAAAATTAGACGGCACCATGGAGACGAGGACGCTAGCAACGGAGCAGGTAAGTGAATAACTTCTGATAACTTCTGTATGGCTCATAATTAATGCACAATGTATATTACAAAGTGCATTAATATGGCCATACAGAAGTGTATAGACCCACTTGCTGCCGCGGGACAACCCCTTTAATGACCAATCTTAAAGATACAGAGAAAGTAAAAGTAAAATCGTTGGAACAACCCTACCATAACGCCCAAAGACCTATAACTTTGACGGGACCAAACAGACAAGAGGGTGGAGGATATTGAGATAAGCAGGTAAATGGCACAGCCTTTCAGAAAAGAAAAACCAAGACAAGAAATTTAAACTTGACTTCTCTTTTATTGTAACGTTTGCAAGCCCTCTTCCTCAGGAAGGCTGGAGTGAGAACAGCTGTGGCATTGGACAAGCTTAAGTGTACATACAAGAAATACTATTGTAGTGGCCCATTGTTAACGGGGCCCCTCAATAATGTATGAATGCAATTGTCTCATGCTTTGTATTGTCAGTGTCTTTCATGTTGTATGAATATGATGTGTATTGCATAACTGCAGCACTGAATGAGTTAACTGTCTGGTATGTGAGATGTCTGAGAAATGTACCTTGTTGTTTGTCACGCGATCGTTCTTCATATAAGTGAATGCAAGAGTCTTTGTGGTGCTGTTCCGGTCTTGCTAGTGTGAGGAGCGTTTTGGAGGAACTGCAAGTAAGCCACACAGACATCTTCAGTTCTGTGTGGGCCGGAATGGAAGAGGCTGAAAGGTAACCTCAGCCTTCCCTGGGCCTGCTTTATCCAGGAGATGCCAGATGAATGGAGAGAGAGTGGAACCACCATCACAGTGTGGAGTGCCTGCCAAATGTGAGTGCTGACCGGTAGAGAGCTGGCGAGAGTAAAAGGAGTTTGTACCAGGGGCAGAGCCCTGCAGATAACTAGGACTGTAGATTCTTCTGTCAACCTGGGATTTCCTCTCTGTCGCACCACTTTGTGATTTATGCACCGTTTTCCTGCTGGAGTTTATACTTCTGATTGGACTGTAAATAAGTTTCTGCAAGTAAACAAGCACTGCCGACCATTCCCGGATTTGCTATTTAAAGTTCCCTGTGAGTGTGGACCATTTTACCATCCGGATTCACCACAGAGGAAGGAACTGTGGCGTCACGCGTGACAAAAAGACTGTTAAGGTAAACCACGTATTGGTTTACCCCCTTTGCAAGACATCCCCTCAGTAACTTGAACAAACCCCATGTTACCCTCAGGGTGGGAAATGGTAGAGCCCCGTGACAAGTCCCAAATCTACCCTGCTGTCTCCTACGCTGTGGGCCTGCTCCTCAGACGCTGCACTAGACTCAGGCAACAAGTGCAGCAGGTAAGGTATGTCCAATCACACACCTAGGAGAAGCAGTTATATGGCTGCTGCTTCCAGGCACGAGTTGGTGCTGGATTCTAGCATTTCCCGTGTGCACAGCTCGGATTCTCCATGGCTACAGCTGCTCTCACTCCAGCAGTGCTGAGGAAGAGGCTTTGCACCTCGAAACACATATTTGTTGCTGAGACATTACAATAAAAGAGAAGTCGGGGTTAAATTTTCATCTTTGTGCGTCTTTTCTGGAAGGTTGTGCCATTTACCATTTTTTTTCTAGTTCCTACTGGTAACCCTAAGGGTATGTTCAGGGGCGTAAGTAAAGGCTCAGGGGCCCTGATGCAAAAGGTGAGCTGGGCCCCCCCCCCTCCCCCCCCCTCTATCTGTATCTGTACCCGTACTAATACCTAAACCATGCTGCACAGAGACATAACTTGAAGCTTCTGGGCCCCAATGCAAAACCTGTAACAGGGCCCCCAACTATAATGCTTTATTCATAGCACTAGGCTCCCTATATGGAGAAGAGAGGCCTTATGGGCCCCCTAAGGCTCCTGGGCCCGGGTGCAACCGCATTCCCTGCACCCTCTATAGTTACGCCCCTGGGTATGTTTACACATACCGGAAAATGGTGCAGGTTGTCTACAGCAGATGAACCGCACCAAATTCCACATCAAAACTACGGCATAAAACATATCGAAATCTGTGCCCTCTGCAGCAGATTTCACACTTTCAATTAAAATTATGCGGATTCGCATTAAAAAATGTTTCAGAATTTGCAGATTCTGATGTATATTCTACTACGCTTTTGGTGCGGATTGTCCACTGTGGACAACCTGCACTGTTTTCCGATACATGTAAACATACCTTGAGGTAGGCCATCAATAAAAAAAAGTTCCCAAAATACAGAGGACAGAATGGTAGTCAAATGAAACAAATCATATATGAAAACAGCACAATTGGTGACACCAGATTATAATAAGAATACAAATATCAGACATTTATGATGGACAGAAATAGCAAAAATATCCGCCAACTCTTTGTAGTCAGATTGAGTATCTGAATACAGTCTACACTTAATACTCTTAGTGCACAAGCATTGCTTATGATTCGCCAGAAGGTTCTGGGCGTCCTATCCTTAACTGAAAAATATTCTGTATAACACTTTTATGTGAAACCTATATTTTATGATAATTTTGTGGCATTCTTTTTTATTTTTCAAGTCATAATCTGTTTCATGTGGTTTTCACATAGGCTAACAGGCTGATAATAGGCTAACACTTCCTGTTCTGTAGAGATCAATTATCACCACAAGGAAAAACACCTCCATATAGATAACACAGGATCCAGCATTCACTAGAAGTAATAGTTACAGCTCACCTCCTCCCCCTCCTTCACAATGATTGAGCATGCCTAAAACACTCTCCCCTAGAAGTCAATGAATATGTCTAGACTACAGGTTCCTATGGTCTAATGTGGTTGCTGTATTTGTTAACTGTACCTGAGGCATGATGGCCACCCCCATAATTACTTACAGAAAACAGAATAAAAAATGTACAATCAAGCAAAAAAGGATGGAAGATATTTCAGTATCTGGTTTTAATTAGTGAAAAATCTAGATCATATATTCCCTTTAATTACCAGATAACACAATAGAGGCCCAAGTTTGGGATACTTACATGTAATATGTGGGATATAATCCTTCAAAGTACCAGCAGTGTTTTTTGGCTTCAGTGCACTGAAAAACAGAAGAAACCAAACTAGTGAACATATTGTTGTGTTATACAGTAACATATACAGAGACTTCCCAAGTAGGAGTTGGGAACACAGGAATGTCAAGAACACCAAAAAATGGAAATCCCTGTGCCATGCATCCCCTGCAGGCCCAGCAGTAGGCATAAGACAGTTCGATGAAGTTACCCAAGACTTTGCACCACTTTTATCATGAAGAAAAATCACAAATAATAGCCCCAGCCACTTTGCTCTATACAGGGGTTACATTTGTTAGCGCAAAATTCGCTATCTCAGATATACTGTGTGGTCCAAATTTAGATAATATGTACAGGCCTGGAGAGCCTTTCAAAGACCACACGTCTGACCATCATGTGTCCCAAAAGAATCTCTAACTTTATTAAGCGCGCGTAAAACTTAAATAAGTTTCAACACAGGAAGTGAAGTAATTTAGGAATACAGTTACAGTATTTAGCGAGCCGATTGGTTGTCCTCAGAGGGAGGTATTTGTGAGGTAGCTTGTGATGTCATCCATCTGGGAGGAACTTCGGTGAGCACGCTCAGTTCATTCTTGAATTTGGTCTCATGAGAAGAACATCCTGTTTCTCCTCTCTGCTTGACCAAGACAAAAACAAAGATATTCCTAGATAGGTTTCTGCCAGTTAGAACCGGTTTGACCAGTTCTTCGACACACAGCACTAGCTCCTTCTATTCTTGTGGAGGTGGGGGGGGGGGGGCGATGTTCCCTTCCCCCAGAGGTTCAGACCGGAAACACAACATGGCATCTTCACAGTTGACAAAAATACAGAAAATACATATAGGATATCTCCCACACATTTCTCACTGTTAAGTGAAGTCAGTGGGGGTTAACAGAAGAAGGCGGAGTCTCCTAATGACCAACAGATTTACCATCACTTAGGTCGGCTTCACACGGGTGTATTTGTACACATATTTACACGTGTAATATTTGGGTTCATTCACATCTCTGTATTTTGCGTGTGCATTTCAGCCGGAAGCATGCGCTATTTTTGTCAGTATTTGTGCACCTAAGATCCCCATAGAAGTCAATGGGGGTACGCATTTCAGATGCATGAAACATTGCGTAATTCCGCTGAAAAAAGAACAAATCTGGAACTAATTAGCTATTTCGGGGAGTTTTTGTTTGCTGCACGTAAATGACCATACCTTGTGGGCACAAAAAGTATGGTAAAATACACCAATGTGTGCGCAAAAAAAAACATTGTTCATTATACAAATTAGCTTATGCTCATGTGAAGCCGACCTTACACCAGAAATTACAGTAAGCAAGTGAGCAGATAAACTAAGTGTAGGTGCAACCTTCTCAAAGAAGTACAAACATATTAGCACAACTTCTCAGTTTTTATTGTAGTACTCCGTTTCGGGGCTAAAATGTCCCTTCCTCAGTATTTTTCTGGGGACATACTAATTACTAAGACATAACAATATAGAATAGGGAGGGGTTACAAATAGAGAATGGATAGGAATGGGATTCATATATAAAAAATGCATAATAGAGAAGAATAAAAGAAAATGTAGAAAGAAATACAAAACGAAAAGGGAAAAACTAACATAATCAAATACTTACATAAATAATTAAACATAAATAAAAATAACTACAAGGCCCAATGACCACGGGTGGATTTGATTTGTGGAATCCGCGTGGGGCACCTGGGGCATGGGGGTGCATGGGCGATCACAAAGGGATTTAAAACATGCAAATTTGATTTGCGAACCACCCGGTCCCCCCTCAAAAATTGCAGCATGCTCTATTTTCTGCTGATTCCAGTGCGGACGGCTTCCATTGAAACCATTAGAAGCCATTTGATCCGCGGCATACTCTATGCTGACACTGCAGACATGCAGCGGATCTCGCGGGAAAGCAGGAGATTTGGGGGGAGGAAGGGTTGCGCATGCGCCGTGCAGAAGAAAGCAGATCCAGCCGGGATGGAGGAGACCCGCGCAGGATCCTAAGAGTTAAAAAAATGTCCCATGGCTGCCGGCACGGGTGGATTCCGCGCGGGACACCGCACTCTGAATCTGTGTGTGCCGTGGACATCAAGCCTATATCCCTCATGGAGTGAGGTGATCGCTCTCCCATCAGGTTTTATTGGTCACACAGTTTTAGCTTGTTCTTAGGTGATTCTATATGTATCTTCCTGCACCTGTATATAATGTAGTAGGAAATAACGGATAGTATTATTTTATGCTACTTTATAGCCAGTGAGCACGATGTTATGCAAAAACAACCAGCGGTATGATCGATGGAATATCTGCTAGGTTTTTTTGGTTTTTGTTGTCACAAAAGAGAATTCTCATTCTGTGACGGATTTATATTTCTTTTTATTTATGTTCATTTCATTATTTTGTTATATTGGTTTATGTTTATTTTTCCCATTAGGCCAGCTCACACACACAGTTCCAGGACTATCTTTTGGGCCTGACGTAAAAGCGCCCGGCGCTATAATGGCCGGACAGGCACTTTTTTGTCGCGGAAATACAGCCATGTGATCTGATGCATTGGAATCCAATACATCAGATCGTAGGGTATATTGGCCGACCGTGAAAACGGCAGGACGATATACGCTTGTGTGAACAAAGCCTTAATCTGTTTGATTAATTAAAGTCAATGGTTTTGTACAATGTTCCACCTGAATATCATTTTGAACCCTCTAATGAAAAGGGTGAACGGATGCAATAAAGCCATGAAATCTTATTCATACATAGCTGACAATCAGCATGCTACATTAATATTTTGAAGCCAAAACGAGGAGTGAGTGCAAACAATAGAAGTAGTATAAATCTTTTCCTAATGAGCGGTTCATATTTTACAGAAATAATAGGGTTAGGAATAGGAGAAAACCAATGTGGCTATATAAGATATAAAGGGGCAATCAACAACAAAAAGGAAGCATTTTAAAGTGGCGCTAACTTTTCAGGCAACTTATACTCATGTAGTAGCCTGTTTGTGTCTCATCAATCTGCAATATGCTTTTATTAATCTTGTTTTATCACTGTAAATCAAGTTTAAAGTGGCTGCCAATAGGGGGCTCCCTTCCAGTCCCTCTGCAATCAATTGCCCATTGTTAGGGATTGAGCTTCTATATTAACTGGAATTAACTGTAGGGGACTGATGTTTCCTCAGTGTCTGCATTTTGAAAATCTGTGCCTCTCCTGTTACAGTGTTTGTGAACATTATTTTGAGTTTACTAACCATTTGGCTGGAATGTCTTTGAATGCCTGACTCCTACAGTCATTTGGACACGGCACAGCATTGGGCATTCAGATACTGTCTCCCTGCTGTTTGGTTCAGTGCTCCCCATACAACACAATGCTGCAAGGAAAGTGAGGAAAAGGAAGTGCAGGATAGTGAACTACTGGCAGAATGGTAGGCTTGTGGCACACCCGTGCCTGAAAATGAATTACAAACAGCAGGATGGCAGAAAAATGCAGAATACAATCTGAAATTCAAAACTTATATCATGAAACGGAATAAAAACAAAACATGAGAGGGTAAGAGAAACCTGGTGTATTTTAGAAAACTTGTTGAAAACTCAGGTAAGCTTTGAACTACTGAAGCAATAAGGCAGTGAAGAAGCACTAAAAAACCTTAAGAAAAAATAAATAAATGATGTAAAAAGCAATTAAATCAGCAAAAGTGAAAACAGAGAGTAATTGCCAAAGACAGAAAAACTAATTTTAAACTGTTCTTCAACTATATAAATAATGAAAAGATTAAAATGGAAAGTATTGGCCCTTAAAAAGTAACAAAGGAGGAATTGTAAATGGTGATGGAAAATGCAAATCTATTAAATCGTTTTTTTCTTCAGTATATTCACTAAAGAAAATGAAATGTCAGATGAAATTCAGAATGATAAAGTAAAGTCTCTATTAAATGTCACCAGTCTAACCAGGAAAAAAGTGTAGAGCTGCTTTAAGAAGATTAAAATTGACATATCATCAGGTCCTTGTATACTGAGGGAATTGCGTAATGTGATAGATAGACCATTGCTTCTTATAGGCGTCTACAGTAACATTTTGCGTGTGTAGCATGCGGTGAATGGAACTCATTGATCTCAATGGATCTGTTCGCCTGAACATATTTTTTTAAATAAAAAAAGTGGCAAGACCCATCCTGATGCGCATTTGTGCATCACAAGATCGTATTGAAGTTAATGGGTGTGTGTGAATGAGCATGACCTATGCAGAAAACCTGCATATTCACTGCGCACACGCACACAAAATCAATGTGATCTTGCACATATTTTTGTGTGCGCAAGCGCGATGCATTTGCGCACACGAATACATGCCAATGCAGGGGAAATACGTAGGTATAAGTGCACTTTGGTCATACAAATACGTGGCGTACTTGTGTGACTGAAATGCGCTAACGCCCATGTGAAGAAGTCCTTAGGGGGGTATTCACACGGACCAGTGCGATATCGGTTTGAGAAATTCGGACTGATATTACCCCCTTTATCATCTGATTTTCGGTGAGAGCACAATACATTTTGGCTTAAAAAACGCATTGCATGGCATCTACGTACTTGCAATCTTGAATCGAATATTCAATATTAAAAATCACATCACACTTCCATGCAATGTGATTTTTTTTTTTTAAAGAGCCCATAGGCAATAATAGGCGATTCCTTGCGATCAAAGTGTTACTAACACATGCGAGTTCCGTCCGTATCGCTATCGGACAGAACTCACGTGTGAAACCCGCCCTTTTCCTGTCTGACTGTTGCATTGCCCTTTTGGATCTGCCATTGATCACTACTGAACCCCTGAGCTGTGTCCGGTGAGAATACCTGAAGGGTGCTGTTACAGGAGCGCCGCCAGCACTCGCACTTCGCCGTTAGTTGCCGAATTTGGAATGTTAGCTCAGCCACGGACAAAATTGACATGCTACAGACTGATAAATCGACACTGCGGGTCAGTCTCCATTAGGAACGTTTCTGCAGTGTGTGGATGAGATCTGTTAAAATCTCATCAACCTGCTTGTGACTATAATCAGCCTCAGATTTCCGCAGTTTTTCCGGCCAAGTACATTTACCCCGAGACGAGATCCAATTTGGAGTTTTCAGTCTTCAATTCACTCTAATAAGAGGCAGAAAAAAGAAAAATGGGATTTCCCATTTTTTCTGCAAGAACTGTAGAAGTCGAGTCTCCTCTGTCAGGAGTCCCAGGCTGCACACTTTCTCATGAGATCACCTTTGCCTTTTATGTCTACTTTCAGCTTTATTAGCTCCATCAGAGTGATCGTTCTACTCCTCGCTAGCAGCTTGAGCCTTTCCGCCTGCTTTGTATTATCTTTTAACAAGCGTCTCCCACGCTACTGGATGCTAATTAGACACTAGGCAGCAATGATACAATGATCTGCAGCCATGACAAAGAGGAAGAGTTCAGCTGCGGCGTGTTCTGTCTGAGTACAGATAATATGTGCGGTCGCGTACGGGATGTGCGCATCTTATTCTCCCCTAATGATTCAGATTCATCTCCACTGCCAAAATGGCACATGGCTGGACCCCTCTAGACCAGTGTTTCTCAACTGCAGTCCTCAGAGACCCCCAGCAGGTCATGTTTTTAGGATTTCCTCTGTATTGCACAGGTGATGTAATTATCGTCAGTGCCTCAGACAGGTGTTCTTACTATAGGACAGTGGTGGCGAACCTATGGCATGCAGAGCCCTCCCTGCTGGCACGCGCCATTGGCCGCTCACCACTTGTGAATACTGGCAGGGTCCGCGGCTCCCCTAACGGCATTCACTCAGCTGCGCTGCTAGCAGTGCTGATCCTGGCGCACACTCTGATATCAGTATGCAGCCAGGATCCTCCCTTGACGTCTCCTACTGCTTAGTTCCGCAAGAACAGGGGGAGGAGGCTTCCGGCAGCACACTGAGGTCACAGTGTGCATCAGGATCAGTGCCAGCAGCAACACCAATCAGAGGAGGAGGAGGTAAGTATATGGGCCTCGTGGAAGGAAAGTGTCGCTGTCACACTGGGGGCCGCTGTGGGGTGTCGCTGTCACATTGGGGGCCGTTGTGATAAGCTCCGACCCCTGGTGTTGGCACTTTGCAGTAAATAAGTGGGTTTTGGGTTGCAGTTTGGGCACTCGGTCTCTGAAAGGTTCGCCATCACTGATATAGGATGTCCTGAAAACATGACCTGTTGGGGGTCCCTGCAGACTGGAATTGAGAAACACTGCTCTAGTCTATGAGTTGCTGATAGTCGAGTACCTTTCACACAAGACAAAATATCTTGCAATAGCAAAGCAGAAAATGCCGTTCCTGAATTCCGCACCAAAATCACGCGACTAACTGTGGATTTTGATGCGTAATTGCGGGCAGGATTCTGCTATTATTAATTCCGCACCAAAATCTGCACATTATTGGTGTGAATTTGGGGGCTGAATATTTTGCAGGAGGACAGGGACCTTTCACACAGGCGCAATTAGCCCGCACCTAAGGGCGGGTTCAGGCGAGCATAGACGCAACTACACTTGCCGGTATAGACAGTAGTTGTGCCTGAATGAGGCCAGAGTGCAGAAGTTTGAAAAAGTCACGGAAAGATAGGCGCTGCCGGATCCTTCCCGCATGTAATATTCACTACCACTAGTGAAAACGAAACCAAAGAAATCCACTCAAATTACTTTTGCCCCGTTATGCTGCGGTGATGATCACAGCTGCATAAGGGGAAAATAACACGTTTGTCTAAAACTGCCCTAAGGCCAAATTCACAGGAGCGTATGCCTATTTGCAGAACAAACTATACTTTTTTGTGCACACATCAGCATATTTTACTGTACTTTTTCCATATTTGCACGTGGCAGAAAAATACGCACTGATTGAATTAGCAAATTAGTCTAATGAGTTCCAGATGTGTCCTTTTTTCAGCGCAATTACATAGTGTTTTACGCATCTTCTGGCTTATTTTTTGTGCATTTGCGCATCCTCATTGAGCATTGAATATATGAATATTAATAAGTTGCAGCTAGGGTTGCCACCTTTGTCACGAAAAAATACCGGCCATGGTAAAAGGGGCGTGGCTTATCACAGCTTTTTTTCTCCTTTATCTCCTGGATCCCGTCCAGCAGCTCTGTGCATGCGCGGGATCCAAGCCAGCGTGTAGATGAAGTTTAGTGTGAATCACATGTCATCTACTCGCGAGTACATGCTGCAGACGCTCGCATAGCATACAATCTACACGCAAACGCATTTGACATTCCCCAGAACGGTCCCCAGTGTTAATAGTGACATCCCCCAGAGCGGCCCCAATGGTAATAGTGAAATCCCACAGAGCGGCCCCAGTGGTAATAATGACCTCTCACAGTGGCCCCCAGTAGTAATAGTGACACCCCACAGAGCAGCCCCAGCATTAATAGTGACACTGCACAGCGGCCCCTGTAGTAATGGTGACATCCCACAGTGGCCCCCTGTCACAGATGACAGCTGCGGTAGAGGATCCTGCTGCCAGCACCCCGTAATTATTTTTCAGGTAAGGGCTTTAAATATAAACCCTTCCCTGAAAAACAACCCAAACTGGTGTAAAAAAAAAACATACTCACCTTTCCTCAGCTGCCGGGCTCAGCCGTGTCCTGTTTCCACTGTCCCCGGCTCTGCACTGAAGTTCTTTTAATTCCCCGCCTGCTGAGAGAGCTGCTTCTGATTGGCTGAGGCATTTAGCCAATCACAGGCAGCTCTCGGCCATTCAATAAATGACAGACGAGAGCTGTCACCGAAGGGACAAAAGGTTTCAATGATGACTTATGAAAAACCCTATGAACCCTCCATGTAGCTGGCAAATCAAGTTCCTAAGCAAGCGGATTTACTACACGCGTAATGACAAAGGGACCCATGCAACACGGCGCCAGTTTCAAAGATGGGACCTTCAATTTGAGATTTCTAGAAGACAAATATACCTTCTGTCCCATCCTGTAAGGTTCAGATACTGACAGACTCCTCCCACTATGCAACTGCATACGAGTCCCTGTCGCTTCCAGGTTCTTCTGTACCTCCTCCCATACCCCCTGCAGTGCACCTGTGGCGACATCAGCTGCAGGACAGGCAGATGGAGTAGAAATAGCTGTAAGGAAGCAAGGATACTGACCATATACGCAAAGGAATGGAGATACCCCAGTGGAAGAACAAGTACGGTTGTTTAGCGCAAACTCTGCCAATGGCAGGAATTCTGCCCACTGATGAGCCTTCTCGCTAGCAAACAACCATAAATATTGCACTAAATCCTGGTTCTTCCGCTCAGTCGGACCATTAGTTTGCGGGTGGAATGCTGACGAGAAGGAAAGTGACGTTCCCAGGTTTCTACAGAAGGCTCGCCAAAATTGTGCAACAAACTGAACACCGCAATCAGACACAATGTTCTCGGGAACCCCATGTAGACAAATGATTTCTTTTACAAAAATCTTGGAAAATTCTATTGCAGAAAGTAGCTTCTTTAACACCACGAAATGTGCCATCTTTGAGAAACGGTCTACAACAACTAGGATAGTGGTGAACTTCTGAGACTCAGGCAGATTGGTGATAAAATCTACCGATAAATGCGACCACAGACGAGAAGGCAACGGTACCAGTCTCAGAGGCCCCTCCGGACGCCGATGCCTTTTACTGCGTGCACAGACAGAGCATCCCTTAACAAAGTTGCGGATCTCCCGAGACATGCCTGGCCACTAGTAGTGCCTAGTACACAGATCTAGAGTCCCCTGAACCCCAGGGTGGCCTGCGAGAACAGATGAGTGAGATTCTTCAATGACTCTTAATCGCAAGGTCTCTGGCACAAACCATCTGCCCTCCGGCACCCCCGAGGGAGCGTCCTGCTGACAATCCCGTAGATGAGGATCGAGATCAGACTATACAGCTGCCACCACCACCCCGGGTGCCAAGATATTCTCGGGAGCCACTGTCTCACTTTCCAGCAAACCTAAACTCCGTGAGAGGGCGTCTGCCTTTACGTGCTTCTCCCCTGGAATATATGTAACGACGAAGTTAAATGTGGCGAAAAACAACACCCACCTGGCCTGACGAGCTGTGAGTCTCTTAGCATTGGAGAGATATACCAAATTTTTATGACCAGTATACACGGTAATGGGATGCCCTGCCCCCTCAAGATGGTAATGCCACTCTCAAGAGACCACTTAATCTCCAATAACTCAAGATTACCCACGTCGTAGTTATGTTCCGCCGAACTGAACTTCCGTGAGAAGAACGTACAAGGATTATATACCCAGCTGACTTCCTGAGACAATACAGCCCCCACCCCCACTTCAGACGCATCGACCTCAATGAAGAACAGTCGCCGCGCATCAGGCTGTACTAGCACCGGGGCAGCAGTAAACGCCCTTTTGAGACGACTAAAAGCCTTTAGGGCCTCTGGCGACCATCTTACCAAGTTGGCACCCTTCTTGGTAAGATCGGTCAGGGATCGAGCAGTAACAGAATAATTCTTCATGAATCTACGGTAGAAATTAGCGAAACCTAAAAACCGCTGGAGAGCTTTCAGGTTATCTGGTCTGACCCATTGGAAGATTGCTGCCACTTTGTTAGACTCCATTTGAATCTCCGTGGGTGAAATCACATAACCAAGGAAGGACACTTATTTAGTACCAAAAATGCATTTCGCCAACTTGACAAAAAGTTGGTACTCACGCAAGGGGCAGAACCAGCCTCAGGTGCCGCACATTTGAATCCCAGTCTGGGGAGTACACCAGAATGTCATTGAGATATATGACCAAAAATACCCCCAGGAAGTCGTGGAAGACCGCGTTCATAACTCCCTGGAACACAGTGGGGACATTACAAAGTCCGAAAGGCATGACTAGACATTCAAAATGTCCGAATGAGGTGTTGAATGCGGTCTTCCACTCATCTCCCTTTCGGATGCCAACTAAATTGTAAGCCCCCCTTAAGACCAATTTGGAAAACCAGTGGGCCCCCACCACCTGATTCAATAAATCAGGGATTCTTCACTGTAATTTTATTCAAAGCCCGATAATCCATACAAGGCCTCAATGTCCCATCCTTCTTTTCTACAAAGAAGAGACCTGCCCCGGCAGGGAAACTGGATGGCCTGATTGCCATTTGGCCAGAGACTCTGAGATATAGGACTTAAGGGCTTTATGCTTACACCCAGACAAATTGAAAATGGCTCCCTTAGGGATGGGACTGTCGGGTATCAAATCAATACCACAGTCCCACTCCCTATGGGGAGGCAAAGTCTCAGACAGTTTCTTGGAAAATACATCATGAAAATCAGACAAATACTCAGGGATAAGTATGGTATCTGCTGAACACATGGATATAGTAGCTATGTGACTATGACAGGACAACCCCCAATGTGTCAAATCCCAAGTAGACCAATCAAATCGGGGGTTGTGCAGTGCCAACCAGGGCATACCAAGCACTACATCAACGGACATCCTTTCCATTACCAAGAACGACAGATTCTCAGAATGGAGAACACCCACAGTGAACTATAACATGGGAGTCCTCCATTATACAACCCCTGCAGACAGAGGGGTAGAATCAATACTAGTGAAGCGTATGGGAATCTTTAACGCCGAGACTTCAGTCATCAGAGGTCTGACAAAACTTAAACTAATTAAATTGGCGACAGCACCCGAATCAATAAAAGCTTGACCGGACCGAGTAAAATTCCGGAAGCCAATCC
This sequence comes from Eleutherodactylus coqui, assembly GCF_035609145.1. Taxonomy (NCBI): domain Eukaryota; kingdom Metazoa; phylum Chordata; class Amphibia; order Anura; family Eleutherodactylidae; genus Eleutherodactylus; species Eleutherodactylus coqui. The sequence goes on along the minus strand of NC_089848.1, from coordinate 11,049,140 downwards.
AACAAGGCACCAAGAATTTAGGGAGTACCTGTGATCCTAAGCGATCCTCCCAAAAATCGCCTAGGATCTGAAGTTTTCCACCGGATCGCGTTGGCGTTGTAGATGTGTCTGTAGACAGGTTGCTACACAATGTCCAGCTTTCCCACAATAGAGGCAGAGACGATGAGTCATCCAGAACCGTCGCTGTTTCTTGGGACTTAGCTGGTCCACTTCCATAGGCTTGGCACCAGAAGTTGGCATGGGAGGGACTTCCTGTTCCGGCGCTAGCATGGAGAGCTGCAGATAGGTAAGCTCCTGCTGCACACCCGGCCTCAAAGAGCTACACAAGGAGCAACATCCAGCTGACAGACCAGGAACAGGCCAGTAACATAGTGGGCACCCGTCTGACTCGTCCCAGCCCTGCTGAAAGAGTCTGCAGAGCCATCGGGAGCCTCCCCACACCAGCTCCACTTAGACACAACAGCCGGGGGTTAACTGGCATGTGCCTGTGCATGGAGGCCCAGCGCTGCTGACAGCAGCCAGTGAAGTGCCCAGCAACATACCTCGATAGGCACCTCTAGCAGCGGAGGGGCTCACCAACAGGAGGGAAAACAGCCGACATCAGAGCCCTGCTCTCTGCCCTCAGCCCCTGCATCTCCAGCTTCTGCCAGGAGCCCGGCCATAGCAGGAGGTGAAGCCACGCCCTCCTGCTTGAGTGAGGACGGCAGCACACAGGCTCTGCTGGAAGGCAGACTACAGTGCAGAGCAGGAACAACGGGAGCACACTGCTAGAAGGCAGACTACAGTGCAGAGCAGTAACAACGGGAGCACACTGCTACAAGGCAGACTACAGTGCAGAGCAGGAACAACGGGAGCACACTGCTAGAAGGTAGACTACAGTGCAGAGCAGGAACAACGGGAGCACACTGCTACAAGGCAGACTACAGTGCAGAGCAGTAACAACGGGAGCACACTGCTACAAGGCAGACTACAGTGCAGAGCAGGAACAACGGGAGCACACTGCTAGAAGGCAGACTAGAGTGCAGAGCAGGAACAACGGGAGCACACTGCTAGAAGGCAGACTACAGTGCAGAGCAGGAACAACGGGAGCACACTGCTAGAAGGCAGACTACAGTGCAGAGCAGTAACAACGGGAGCACACTGCTACAAGGCAGACTACAGTGCAGAGCAGGAACAACGGGAGCACACTGCTAGAAGGCAGACTACAGTGCAGAGCAGTAACAAGGGGAGCACACTGCTAGAAGGCAGACTACAGTGCAGAGCAGGAACAACGGGAGCACACTGCTAGAAGGCAGACTACAGTGCAGAGCAGGAACATTGGGAGCACACTGCTACAAGGCAGACTACAGTGCAGAGCAGTAACAACGGGAGCACACTGCTAGAAGGCAGACTACAGTGCAGAGCAGGAACAACGGGAGCACACTGCTAGAAGGCAGACTACAGTGCAGAGCAGGAACAACGGGAGCACACTGCTAGAAGGCAGACTACAGTGCAGAGCAGGAACAACGGGAGCACACTGCTACAAGGCAGACTACAGTGCAGAGCAGTAACAACGGGAGCACACTGCTAGAAGGCAGACTACAGTGCAGAGCAGTAACAATGGGAGCACACTGCTAGAAGGCAGACTACAGTGCAGAGCAGTAACAACGGGAGCACACTGCTAGAAGGCAGACTACAGTGCAGAGCAGGAACAACGGGAGCACACTGCTAGAAGGCAGACTACAGTGCAGAGCAGGAACAACGGGAGCACACTGCTAGAAGGCAGACTACAGTGCAGAGCAGGAACAACGGGAGCACACTGCTACAAGGCAGACTACAGTGCAGAGCAGGAACAACGGGAGCACACTGCTAGAAGGCAGACTACAGTGCAGAGCAGGAACAACGGGAGCACACTGCTAGAAGGCAGACTACAGTGCAGAGCAGGAACAACGGGAGCACACTGCTAGAAGGCAGACTACAGTGCAGAGCAGGAACAACGGGAGCACACTGCTAGAAGGCAGACTACAGTGCAGATCAGGAACAACGGGAGCACACTGCTAGAAGGCAGACTACAGTGCAGAGCAGTAACAACGGGAGCACACTGCTAGAAGGCAGACTACAGTGCAGAGCAGGAACAACGGGAGCACACTACTAGAAGGCAGACTACAGTGCAGAGCAGGAACAACGGGAGCACACTGCTAGAAGGCAGACTACAGTGCAGAGCAGGAACAACGGGAGCACACTGCTAGAAGGCAGACTACAGTGCAGAGCAGGAACAACGGGAGCACACTGCTAGAAGGCAGACTACAGTGCAGAGCAGTAACAACTGGAGCACACTGCTAGAAGGCAGACTACAGTGCAGAGCAGTAACAACGGGAGCACACTGCTAGAAGGCAGACTACAGTGCAGAGCAGTGACAAGGGGAGCACACTGCTAGAAGGCAGACTAGAGTGCAGAGCAGTAACAACGGGAGCACACTGCTACAAGGCAGGCTACAGTGCAGAGCAGTAACAACGGGAGCACACTGCTAGAAGGCAGACTACAGTGCAGAGCAGTAACAACGGGAGCACACTGCTACAAGGCAGGCTACAGTGCAGAGCAGTAACAACGGGAGCACACTGCTAGAAGGCAGACTACAGTGCAGAGCAGTAACAACGGGAGCACACTGCTAGAAGGCAGACTACAGTGCAGAGCAGTAACAACGGGAGCACACTGCTAGAAGGCAGACTACAGTGCAGAGCAATAACAACGGGAGCACACTGCTACAAGGCAGACTACAGTGCAGAGCAGTAACAACGGGAGCACACTGCTACAAGGCAGACTACAGTGCAGATCAGGAACAACGGGAGCACACTGCTAGAAGGCAGACTACAGTGCAGAGCAGGAACAACGGGAGCACACTGCTAGAAGGCAGACTACAGTGCAGAGCAGGAACAACGGGAGCACACTGCTAGAAGGCAGACTACAGTGCAGAGCAGTAACAACGGGAGCACACTGCTAGAAGGCAGACTACAGTGCAGAGCAGTGACAAGGGGAGCACACTGCTAGAAGGCAGACTAGAGTGCAGAGCAGTAACAACGGGAGCACACTGCTAGAAGGCAGACTACAGTGCAGAGCAGTAACAACGGGAGCACACTGCTAGAAGGCAGACTACAGTGCAGAGCAGTGACAAGGGGAGCACACTCTGCCAGAAGCCAGATTACAGAGCAATAAAGCACTAAAGCTGTTGTAACCAGCAAAAGTGACTGAGCAGTCAGTGGGAAACTGAAGCCACTGCTGAAAGTAGCCCTGAATATCAGAGTGCAATCAGCAGGGAACTGTGAAAAGTTAACCCTGTAACACCCAGCATTGCCAGACAGGGAGACTGATCATACTACCACCCATGCCAGAATAAGCTCACAGACATTGGACATCTGCATAGAGCCCTATTCCCTGCAGATAGAGGAGGAAGACTGCAGTAAAGACATAACCTACAGCACAAACCCAAACCATAACGGAGCACCATATGGAACGATATCTATTGCGGAGTGCCCAGAAACCCGCTCCATCTGTGCCACAACTGCTATCTCTTGAAAATATACCCAAAATGACATCGCTCCAAAGTCATACAGAGGAAGCAGTGACGCAGGAAACACAAGCCCATGACCCCAACATGCCAGCAGCACAACCAATAACGGACAAACTGCCCACATGCTCCTCTATGGACTTCCATCAATTGTGTCAGAAGTAGCCCGGCGCATAATGCCAGATATACAGAAAACTCTGGAACAGGCGCTGCAAGCATCTCTCATGCATATCCACGCTGAGCTAACATCACACTCCAAACGCAGGGGCGAGACGGAGCAATCCTTAAAAGAGCAGCAAAGTAAGGTGGAAACCCTACAACAAACGATCCAGGAGCAGGCGACTACTATGCAGACCATGGCCAATAAACTGATGGCCTGGAAAATAGATCACGCAGAAATAATTCAAGATTAGTCGGACTGCCCGAAACCATCCAATCATCAGATTTATTCAAAATAAGCGAGATGGAGCTCCCAGAAGCATTGGGCATTGAGCATTACTGCAGGGTGGAACGGGTGCACAGAGTGGGACCGGAATTGCAAACGACTAGAGGCCCTCTGAAAGAAAGAGCAGCGCAACAAAGGCCACGGCAAATAATTATGCGACTGCTGGACTTCAATGATAAAACAGCTCTTCTAAAAGCTTTTCGAAACAGAGACCACCCAATCTACATCAGAAATCACAAAATCCTGCTATTTGAGGACTTCTCGGCAGAAGTAGCAAAAAAAAGACGGGCCTTCAGCAATATCTGCACCATATTATACAAAAAAAAAAAAAACGTTTCCAATTACAATACCCAGCGCTCCTCAAAGTATTCCAGAATGACGGCATCTTCAAGATGTACAGATCACCTGTATCAGCAGAAGCAGACTGGAGACATACCAGCAAGCAACAAGATGGTGTACCTCCACGGCGCCCTGCAAACAGTGCAGGAGAGAAGACTGCGAACAGTCAACCAAGACCGATGAACGCAGCGCGCTCCACTACACAGCAGTCACAAGAGACACGCACTCCCCCTGATGACCGCTCTTCACCCACGTGCCAGACCTGAAGGAAGGACGGAGTATGTGTACAACAATGCATACACAACACCGGGACTTAGTACGTTACAAGAACTGACACCACAGACTTAACTTTTCCCCTCGAGTTAGGGTTTCCAGGTTATTTCATGCTTTAAACAGATTTTAAAATGTTAGTATAATTAGGATGTGACATTATAAACAGCAGCCGAGGTAACTGCGGCACTACATGCTAGAACAAAGGAAGTCCAATAACTAATACTAGGAGCATTGCTCTGAATATATAGTCTAGTTTATCTCACTACCAGAACTGTATATGTGGCAGAGTATAAAGTGAGGCAGATTAACAGCTAGAGATTAACCTAGACCACATTTCTGTTTGAGTAGTTCTGTTCTAGTTTTATTTTTGTTACTAAGATATTAACCGAGAATTTCTCCATAGCAGCATATAAAAAGTATTGTGTGTAAGTTTAGCACATCACCCCTATTTCCCCCCCCCCCCCCCCCATCCGTACCCTTCCCCTTTACTAGTAGACAGGGAAGCCACAAGTACTAAACTTAGAGGTGTCATCAAAGCAATAATACACATAGAAACGCGTAAGGGATTAACAAATCACAAAAATGCACGTCGTGTCGTGGAACGTCAAGGGACTCGGCTCCCCTCACAAAAGAAACATGATATTACGGTACCTTAAAAAACTACGCCCCGATATAGCCTCATTGCAGGAGACACGTCTACTGGAAAAAGACTTTCACCGGCTAAGGAAAAACTGGGTGGGTATGGTGATGGGATCCCCAGCGAAAAACGGGAAAGGGGGAGTTATTACATTGATCAACAAATCCTTTAAAGGGGTTGTCTCGCGGCAAACCTCAAAATTTTACATTACCCCATTCCCCGTCACCCCCCTGGCATAAAATAGCAAATTAAGGGCGCCCACCCACTGGCGATTTTTTTTCCCTGCGAAATTCGCAGCATTTTTTTCTCTGCAGGGGTCTATGGGACTTGTAATGTTAAAATCGTGATCGCGCAAAATCGCAATTTACCGCGAAATCACGATTTTAACATTACAAGTCCCATAGACCCCTGCAGAGAAAAAAATGCTGCGAATTTCGCAGGGAAAAAAAATCGCCAGTGGGTGGGCGCCCTTAAGCGGTTTTTAAACAGCTTGCTACTTACCGATCCGATGAAATAAGGACTTTAAAAAATCTTCTCCCTAAGATGGCCGCCGGTCCTTTCCCAGGGATGCACTGCGGTTTTCTCCCATGGTGCACCGCGGGTCTTCTCCCATGGTGCACCATGGGCTCTGTGCGTTCCATTGCCGATTCCAGCCTCCTGATTGGCTGGAATCGGCACACGTGATGGGACGGAGCTACGCGATGATACGTAGAAGGGGGCGGGGCCAGAATGCCGCTCATGCCTGGACCGAGCAGAAGGGGAGAAGACCGCACAGCGCAAGCGCGTCTAAAAAAGCAAGAAGACAGCGAAATTAGACAGAGCCATGGAGACGTGGACGCTAGCAACGGAGCAGGTAAGTGAATAACTTCTGTATGGCTCATATTTAATGCACGATGTATATTACAAAGTGCATTAATATGGCCATACAGAAGTGTATAACCCCACTTGCTGCCGCGGGACAACCCCTTTAAGGGTACGATCATTTCAGACAGCAATGACCAGGAAGGCAGATGGTCTCATGTAATATTGGAGCAAGAAGGTAGCAAATATAGCCTCTATAACATCTACGCACCAAATGGAGAAAACAAATCTTTTTTTTGGGGTCTGGAACGATTAGTGTATAATAATTCATACGAGCAAAAACTGATCTGTGGAGACATGAACACAGTGATGAATGTGCAGGAAGATCGCAAGGGCCCGTCCACAGTTACATGCAGTAGAGACAAAATATTAAAATCATTTACACTAAACATGGGCTTATGTGATGCATGGAGACACAATCATCCTGGCAGTAGAGAATATTCTTTCTACTCGCATGCTCATCAGTCAGGGTCCCGAATCGATTACACATTAGTACCACAACACATGATCAGCAAAATACAAGAAACGGAAATATTAGAAATGGTAATTAGAGATGAGTGAACGGACTCGGCCGAGCTTGATACTCGTTCGAGTATTAGGGTGTTCGAGATGCTCGTTACTAGGGGCGAGCACCACGCGATGTTCGAGTTACTTTCACTTTCATCTCTGAGACTTTTCTGGCCAATAGAAAGACAGGGAAGGCATTACAACTTCCTCCTGTGATGTTCCAGCCCTATACCACCCCCCTGCAGTGAGTGGCTGGGAGATCATGTGTCACCCGAGTATTTAAATCTGCCTCGCCCGCGGCTCGCCACAGATGCATTCTGACATAGATCAGGGAAAGTGCTGCTGATGCTGCTGCTGCTATAGGGTGAGTGTTAGGTGTAATATTAGGCTTCAAGAACCCCAACAGTCCTTCTTAGGGCCACATCTGACCGTGTGCAGTACTGTTGAGGCTGCTTTTAGCAGTGTTGCACTTTTTTTTTTTTTTTGTATATTGGGCGTGCAGACCATTGCGTCCTCAGTCTGCAGTCATTGTACATAGTATAGGGCCAGTACTGGTGAGGCAGGGATAGTGGGAAAGGTGAAACAGATATACTGTCTATATAGGCAGTGGGCTTTTTCAAACAAATTTGGGAAAAATACTATATTTGGGCTGCCTGTGACCGTCTTGAGTGTACTGCGTGTCTGCTGGGGATAGTAGTCCTAATTAATACGCAGCTAAGTGTTACAGCAGGCTTGCGCAAAATTGTTTCCTGGCTCTGCGTTGCCCGTTACATCACCGCAGTCATCGCGTCCAGAGGGAAACAGTATACATATATACGCTGCCTACAGTATCTGTCTGCTGTCTCAGCCCAGCCTTTAAAAAAATAGAAGCAAAATACTTAAGGCCTACTAGTGGCCTTTGGACACTTGACTGCTTCTGCGCTGTGAATTCCACTAGCTCAGTCATACGCACCTACGTCTCACTACAGGCTTGCGCAAAATTGTTTCCTGGCTCTGCTGTGCGCTCCGTAAGCGAAGTCAGCCTCCAACCACAGGCCAATAAGCGGCACATTTAATTACAGCGTTCTGTTTCTGCACTACTGGTAATACACCATGCTGAGGGGTAGGGGTAGGCCTAGAGGACATGGACGCGGGCGAGGACGCGGAGGCCCAAGTCAGGGTATGGGCACAGGCCGAGCTCCTGATCCAGGTGTATCGCAGCCGACTGCTGCGGGATTAGGAGAGAGGCATGTTTCTGGCGTCCCCACATTCATCTCACAATTAATGGGTCCACGCGGTAGACCTTTATTAGAAAATGAGCAGTGTGAGCAGGTCCTGTCGTGGATGGCAGAAAGTGCATCCAGCAATCTATCGAACACCCAGAGTTCTACGCCGTCCACTGCTGCAACTCTGAATCCTCTGGCTGCTGCTCCTCCTTCCTCCCAGCCTCCTCACTCCATTACAATGACACATTCTGAGGAGCAGGCAGACTCCCAGGAACTGTTCCCGGGCCCCTGCCCAGAATGGGCAGCAATGGTTCCTCTCCCAACGGAGGAGTTTATCGTGACCGATGCCCAACCTTTGGAAAGTTCCTGGGGTCCGGGGTATGAGGCTGGGGACTTCCGGCAACTGTCTCAAGAGCTTTCAGTGGGTGAGGAGGACGATGACGATGAGACACAGTTGTCTATCAGTGAGGTAGTAGTAAGGGCAGTAAGTCCGAGGGAGGAGCGCACAGAGGATTCGGAAGAAGAGCAGCAGGACGATGAGGTGACTGACCCCACCTGCTTTGCTAAGCCTACTGAGGACAGGTCTTCAGAGGGGGAGGCAAGTGCAGCAGCAGGGCAGGTTGGAAGAGGCAGTGCAGTGGACAGGGGTAGAGGCAGGGCCAGACCGAATAATCCACCAACTGTTTCCCAAAGCGCCCCCTCGCGCCATGCCACCCTGCAGAGGCCGAGGTGCTCAAAGGTGTGGCAGTTTTTCACTGAGAGTGCAGACGACCGATGAACTGTGGTGTGCAAGGTTTGTCGCGCCAAGATCAGTCGTGGAGCCACCACCACCAGCCTCACCACCACCAGCATGCGCAGACATATGATGGCCAAGCACCCCACAAGGTGGGACGAAGGCCGTTCACCGCCTCCAGTTTGCACCACTGCCTCTCCCCCTGTGCCCCAACCTGTCACTGAGATCCAACCCCCCTCTCAGGACACAGGCACTACCGTCTCCCGGCCTGCACCCACACCCTCACCTCTGCTGTCCTCGGCCCCATCCAGCAATGTCTCTCAGCGCACCATCCAGCTGTCGCTAGCGCAACTGTTTGAGCGCAAGCGTAACTACGCAGCCACGCACCCGCACGCTCAAGCGTTAATCGTGCACATAGCCAAATTGATCAGCCTGGAGATGCTGCCGTATAGGCTTGTGGAAACGGAGGCTTTCAAAAACATGATGGAGACGGCGGCCCCGCACTACTCGGTTCCCAGTCGCCACTACTTTTCCCGATGTGCCGTCACAGCCCTGCACGACCACGTCTCCCGCAACATTCTACGCGCCCTCACCAACGCAGTTACTGCCAAGGTCCACTTAACAACGGACACGTGGACAAGCACAGGCGGGCAGGGCCACTATATCTCCCTGACGGCACATTGGGTGAATTTAGTGGAGGCTGGGACAGAGTCAGAGCCTGGGACCGCTCACGTCCTACCCACCCCCAGAATTGCGGGCCCCAGCTCGGTGGTGGTATCTGCGGCGGTGTATGCTTCCTCCACTAAACCACCCTCCTCCTCCTCCTCCTACGCAACCTCTGTCCTGCAATCAAGATGTGTCAGCAGCAGCACGTCGCCAGCAGTCGGTGTCGCGCGGAACTGCAGCACAGCGGTGGGCAAGCGTCAGCAGGCCGTGCTGAAACTACTCAGCTTAGGAGAGAAGAGGCACACGGCCCACGAACTGCTGCAGGGTCTGACAGAGCAGACTGACCGCTGGCTTGCGCCGCTGAGCCTCCAACCGGGCATGGTCGTGTGTGACAATGGCCGTAACCTGGTGGCGGCTCTGAGGCTTGGCAGCCTCACGCACGTGCCATGCCTGGCCCACGTCTTTAATTTGGTGGTTCAGCGCTTTCTGAAAAGCAAACCACACTTGTCAGACCTGCTCGGAAAGGTGCGCCGACTCTGCGCACATTTCCGCAAGTCCAACACGGACGCTGCCACCCTGCGGACCCTGCAACATCGGTTTAATCTGCCAGTGCACCGACTGCTGTGCAACGTGCCCACATGGTGGAACTCTACGCTCCACATGTTGGCCAGTCTCTATGAGCAGCGTAGAGCTATAGTGGAATACCAACTTCAACATGGGCGGCGTAGTGGGAGTCAGCCTCCTCAATTCTTTACAGAAGAGTGGGCCTGGTTGGCAGACATCTGCCAGGTCCTTGGAAACTTTGAGGAGTCTACCCAGATGGTGAGCGGCGATGCTGCAATCATTAGCGTCACCATTCCTCTGCTATGCCTCTTGAGAAGTTCCCTGCAAAGCATAAAGGCAGACGCTTTGCGCTCGGAAACGGAGGCGGAGGAAGACAGTATGTCGCTGGATAGTCAGAGCACCCTCATGTCTATATCTCAGCGCGTTGAGGAGGGGGAGGAGCATGAGGAGGAGGGGGAAGAGACAGCTTGGCCCACTGCTGAGGGTACCCATGCTGCTTGCCTGTCATCCTTTCAGCGTGTATGGCCTGAGGAGGAGGAGGAGGATCCTGAAAGTGATCTTCCTAGTGAGGACAGCCATGTGTTGCATACAGGTACCCTGGCACACATGGCTGACTTCATGTTAGGATGCCTTTCTCGTGACCCTCGCGTTACACGCATTCTGGCCACTACGGATTACTGGGTGTACACACTGCTCGACCCACGGTATAAGGAGAACCTTTCCACTCTCATACCCGAAGAGGAAAGGGGTTCGAGAGTGATGCTATACCACAGGACCCTGGCGGACAAACTGACGGTAAAATTCCCATCCAACAGCGCTAGTGGCAGAAGGCGCTGCTCCGAGGGCCAGGAGCAGGGGAGGCGCGGAGATCAGGCAGCATGTACAGCACAGGCAGGGGAACACTATCCAAGGCCTTTGACAGCTTTATGGCTCCCCAGCAAGACTGTGTCACCGCTCCCCAGTCAAGGCTGAGTCGGCGGGAGCACTGTAAAAGGATGGTGAGGGAGTACGTAGCCGATCGCACGACCGTCCTCCGTGACGCCTCTGCCCCCTACAACTACTGGGTGTCGAAGCTGGACACGTGGCCTGAACTCGCGCTGTATGCCCTGGAGGTGCTTGCTTGTCCTGCGGCTAGCATCTTGTCAGAGAGGGTGTTTAGTGCGGCTGGGGGAATCATCACGGATAAGCGTACCCGCCTGTCAACTGACAGTGCCGACAAGCTTACAATCATAAAGATGAACAAAGCCTGGATTTCCCCAGACTTCTCTTCTCCACCAGCAGACAGCAGCGATACCTAAACAATATGTAGGCTGCACCCGCGGATGGAAGCATCGTTCTCTATCACCATAAAAAACGGGGACCTTTTAGCTTCATCAATCCGTGTATTATATTCATCCTCCTCCTACTGCTCCTCCTCCCGAAACCTCACGTAATCACGCCGAACAAGGCTCAGTCATATAACTTTTGTAAACAATGTTTATACGTTTCAATTCTCAATACAATAAAGCGTTGAAACTTGCACCTGAACCAATTTTTATTTTAACTTGGCTGCCTACAGGCCTAGTTACAAATTAAGCCACATGAGCCAAAGCGATTAATGGGTTTCACCTGCCCTCTTGGTTGGGCATGGGCAATTTTTCTGAAGTACATTTGTACTGTTGGTACACCAATTTTTTTGGGCCCTCGCCTACATTGTAATCCTAGTAATTTTTAGCCCACCTGCATTAAAGCTGACGTTACCTCAGCTGTGCTGAGCACTGCAATGGGATTTATTTATGTACTGCCGGTGGGTTCCAGGGAGCCACCCATGCTGTGGGTCCACAGGGACTTCACATTAGGGATTTGTACCTGCCAGTGTCTATGTATTAAAAACCCCGGTCAGACTGGGGCATGCAGTGTGGGCCGAAGACCACCTGCATTTAATCGGACGTTACCTGAGCTTGGATGGGCAATATAATGGGATATATTTATGTACCGCCAGTGGCTTCCTGGGACCCACCCATGCTGTCGGTCCAAACGGAGGTCTAACTCCATGTGTCCACTTCTAAAGAACCCCACTCTGACTGGGGCATGCAGTGTGGCCCAAAGCCCACCTGCATTAAACCTGACGTTACCTCAGCTGTGATGGGCACTGCAATGGGATATATTTATGTACCGTCGGTGGCTTCCTGGGACCCACCCATGCTGTCGGTCCACACGGAGTTGTAACTGCATGTGTCCACTTCTAAAGAACCCCAGTCTGACTGGGCCATGCAGTGTGGGCCGAAGCCCACCTGCATTAAACCTGACGTTACCTCAGCTGTGATGGGCAATGCAATGGGATATATTTATGTACCGCCGGTGGTTTCCAGGGAGCCACCTATGCTGTGGACTTCGCATTAGGGATTTGTACCTGCCAGTGTCTATGTATTAAAAAAAAACCCGATCAGACTGGGGCATGCAGTGTGGCCCGAAGACCACCTGCATTTAATCGGACCTTACCTTAGCTGTGATGGGCAATGCAATAGGATATATTTATGTACCGCCGGTGGCTTCCTGGGACCCACCCATGCTGTCAGTCCACACGGAGTTGTAACTCCATGTGTCCACTTCTAAAGAACCCCAGTCTGACTGGGGCATGCAGTGTGGGCCGAAGCCCACCTGCATTAAACCTGACGTTACCTCAGCTGTGATGGGCAATGCAATGGGATTTATTTATGTACCGCCGGTGGGTTCCAGGGAGCCACCCATGCTGTGGGTCCACAGGGATTTCACATTAGGGATTTGTACCTGCCAGTGTCTATGTATTAAAAACCCCGGTCAGACTGGGGCATGCAGTGTGAGCCGAAGACCACCTGCATTTAATCGGACGTTACCTCAGCTGTGATGGGCAATGCAATGGGATTTATTTATGTACAGCCGGTGGGTTCCAGGGAGCCACCCATGCTGTGGGTGCACACGGAATTCCCATTGCAGAGTTGTACCTGCCTGTGACTATTTATAAAAAAAACCCGGTCTGACTGGGGCATGCAGACACCTTGACAGAATGAATAGTGTGTGGCACATGGGTTACCCATTGCTATGCCCACGTGTGCAGCTCCTGATGGAGGTGGCACAGGATTGGATTTCTCATTGCTTCTGTACAGCATTATGGGCTATCGCCCCGCCCCTTTTAAAGAGGGTCGCTGCCTGGCCGTGCCAACCCTCTGCAGTGTGTGCCTGCGGTTCCTCCTCATGGCAGACGCACTTATAAATAGACATGAGGGTGGTGTGGCTATGAGGCCAGCGTGTGGCATGAGGGCAGCTAAAGGCTGCGCAGGGACACTTTGGTGTGCGCTGTGGACACTGGGTCGTGCGGGGGGGGGGGGGGGGGGGTTGGGCAGCATGTAACCCAGGAGAAGTGGCAGCGGAGTGTCATGCAGGCAGTGATTGTGCTTTGTTGGAGGTAGTGTGGTGCTTAGCTAAGGTATGCCTTGCTAATGAGGGTTTTTCAGAAGTAAAAATTGTTGGGAGGGGGGGGCCCACTCTTGCCGCTATTGGGTCTTAATAGTGGAACCTGTGAACTTGAGATGCAGCCCAACATGTAGCCCCTCGCCTGCCCTATCCGTTGCTGTGTCGTTCCCATCACTTTCTTGAATTGCCCAGATTTTCACAAATGAAAACCTTAGCGAGCATCGGCGATATACAAAAATGCTCGAGTCGCCCATTGACTTCAATGGGGTTCGTTACTCGAAACGAACCCTCGAGCATTGCGATAATTTCGTCCCGAGTAACGAGCACCCGAGTATTTTGGTGCTCGCTCATCTCTAATGGTAATCTCAGACCATGCGCCAATATCGATAACCCTGCAGGACGCATACCCAAAAGGCACAGACTTTATATGGAGATTCCCATCTCACTTAACCCGGGATGAGAACTTCTCTGCAGCGCTCCAAACATGGTGGCTAGATTATGTGACTAATAATGAAGAACATATAACAAATCCCACACTGTTCTGGGAAACAGCAAAAGCTGTATTACGAGGTAATTTAATGGGAAATATGTCAAACCTGCGCAAAAGAATTAATACTCAGTATGACACAGCCAGTTTTGAGCTACGCAATGCCTACACAGCCTACTTACAGTCACAAACACCACAAAACAAAAAAAGTGGTATTTAGCCAAAGCGGACTTTGACTTGTGGTTAGATAGAAAAGAGAGGACACACAACAAGTATCTGCAGGCTGACTTATACAGACATGGCAATAAAGCGGGACGTTTCCTGGCGCGCCTGGCAAAAGGCCAGTATGCCCTGACAAACATCTCCTCTTTGAAGGACAGGACAGAAAAGTTAGAGAACCACCTGAGACAGATAAACACAATACTGCAAGAATATTACACGGAAATATACAAGGCCCCGTCAGAAAACATAGAGAAGGGGATGGAATTCTTTAAAAATCTGCCCCTGCCCTCTCTCAGCCCAGAACAACAGCAAACCTTAAATGAAACCATAACAGCAGACGAAATTAAGACAGCCATAACCTTTCTGGCAAATGGCAAAGCACCGGGTCCAGACGGTTACACCGGAGAATCTTATAAACACCTTAAAACTGAAATATCTCCCATTCTGGCAAGTTTTTAAAATCACATAATACAAACCGGGCAGCAACCTGATCAATCAAAAATAGCACACATAATATTAATCCTAAAACCGAATAAAGACCCCCAACTACCTGAGTCATATCGGCCAATATCACTAATAAACCAGGACATCCAAATACTATCCAAAGTCATGGCTGACTCAGTAACTATATGACATCACTGGGGCTGACAGACTCAGTAACTATATGACATCACTGGGGCTGACAGACTCAGTAACTATATGACATCACTGGGGCTCACAGACTCAGTAACTATATGACATCACTGGGGCTGACAGACTCAGTAACTATATGACATCACTGGTGGGACCGGCACAGGTAGGGTTCATAAAGGGTCGGTCAGCAGTCACAAATACCCGCAAGGTTATGGCAACACTAGACATAGCACAGCGTCGTAATACGCAGCCCCGAACACAAAGCACAAAACACAACTCAATACTGCTATCACTAGACGCTGAAAAGGCCTTTGATAACGTGAATTGGACATGGCTAAACTTAGTGCTAGACAAGGTAAACATTAAAGGCCCTTTCAGAAAATACATTGACAGTCTATACCAGAACCCCAAAGCTAGAATCCATACACCAGGCTTCATCTCAACACCCTTTGAGCTTCACAAGGGCACCAGGCAGGGCTGTCCATTATCACCCTTGTTATTCGATTTAGCACTAGAACCACTTGTACAAAAGCTAGATGACCCTAGTACATACGAAGGCATAAAAATTGGACACCAAGAGCTTAAAATGACCCTATTTGCAGACGACATACTGTTATTTCTAGAAAAACCAGAACAACATTTAAAGACGCTGCTGAAAACCATAAAAGATTTTGGAGACCTTTCCGGGTATCACATTAACCCCTTAAAGAGTGAAATACTGGAGCTAGGCTCCCCCCGCCCACCAGAGTTATGGACATCATTAGGCTGGCCAAACACTATAGTAAAACCATACATCACATATCTGGGTGTCAAAATAGGAAAAGCCCCAAGCTCTTTGTACACATTAAACTATATCCCATTATTTGATAAAATACAGAAGAGCTGGAGCGTTGGATGCACCTCCCATGGTCCCTGCTGGGGCGATGTCAGCTCATCAAAGTGATGAGCTTCGCAAAACTTCTGTACCCAATGCAGACGATCCTCTTACTGCTAAAACATAAAAATGTGAAACTTCTAAACTCGGCATTCACCCGTTTCTTATGGGTGGGCAAGAAAGCACGGATATCATTACAAAAAAATGATGCTAGATAAAGAGGAAGGGGGAATGAGTTTCCCAAACATACGTAGCTATAACATAGCGTGCCTCACAAGACATATAGTGGACTGGATAAAACAAACAGACGCATACTCCTGTAGGAAAATAGAATCAAACCTAGCAGCTCCTTGGAGTCTAGTTGGGTGCCTACATACGCCAATATCCAAATTACCGGGAGACATTAAAAGATCGCAGCTGCTAAGAGACACCATAGTAACCTGGAAAGAGTTAAGGAAGGCGTTTAACCTACCTCTTCTAATATCCAAGCACATGCCACTGATATGAAATTCAGGATGTCCTAGGGGACTAGATGATAAGATCTTCAGAGATTGGAGTGCATGCGGCCTGACAACAGCAGGGCAGTTCATGCATGAGGAAGACCGGAGATGGCATACACAGAAGGAAATCCATGACAAATACAAGATACCCAGCGCACAATTCCTACAAATCAAACAAACCCTTTCTTTCTGTACAGACAAACTGATGAACGTAACCAGAGAAGCCCCGACCAATGATTTTGACTCGTTAATTGCGCAGGTACAGCAAACTCCTTCCCTGTCCAACATACAAAAAGCAATTACACACAAATTCAATAAAAAGGTAAAAATAAGCTTTTTTCACAATGGAAAGGGATTACCAATGACCTGGATCTAAAAAGCAAAATACTGAAGGGCTGGAATACGATCCGTAAACATGTTCAAAGTGAGGTGTGGAGGGAAACCTTTTTCAAGGTGATGCACTACGCGATATATGGCTTCAACATACCTGCAGCACCGCATAGACCTAATCAATTGGTAGAATGCCCAAAGTGTGGCGCACACGCTACTGACTTTGAACATGGCATATGGTCGTGCACATATGTAAACGCCTTCTGGACTACCATAGCACAACATATCTTGAATAAATGGAGGTTAAAAATATCGGTAGACGTACAATCCATGCTATTCCACGCTGCACCACAACAGACAATGGACACGCCAGACCAACAGACAACGGACACGCCAGACCAACAGACAACGGACACGCCAGACCAACAGACAATGGACACGCCAGACCAACAGACAATGGACACGCCAGACCAACAGACAAGGGACACGCCAGACCAACAGACAAGGGACACGCCAGACCAACAGACAAGGGACACGCCAGACCAACAGACAAGGGACACGCCAGGCCAACAGACAATGGACACGCCAGGCCAACAGACAATGGACACGCCAGACCAACAGACATTACCACCTTTCCTTCATATTTTTCTCTTGGCAGCCAAACGGGCATTACTTAAACACTGGTTAGAACAAACAATGCCAGATGTAATGGCGGTAGAAGCACAACTCATACATGTAATGACGCTAGAAAGAATAGAAGTGGAGCGCAACAAGGAGAAAGGGGCAAAACACCATTTTAAAAAATGGAAACATTTTCTGGTATCGCATTTCTCAGATTCTGAGATTTCGGCTATAGTTGCTCCTTTCAAATATACCAAATGGTATCTAATAGAGGAATTGAAAGGAACATTAGGGAGACTAGCGGGACGAGAGAGAAGCTAATCTTCCCAAAGAGAACTGACACATCTGCAAGAAAATCGCAAGGATCTGACAAACCACGACACGACGGGGGCAAATTGATATGATAGATTATCAGCATTATCTCCCCTCCCCCCCAGCCCATATTTTCCTTAATCAACTATGCTCCCACACAATAGTCTCAGGGAAAGAAAGCTCTTTTTTTTTAAATTATTTTATTCGGAAATTATTAGCTACATGAATATGTACAACATGAGTATGCTCCGTCTATGCTGTTTTTTTGTTAGTTTGTTTGTTTTAATTTAATACAAACAGCTGATTTAGTTTCTATATGTTACACATGGTATATACTATGTAAGGCCGCCTGCAGCCGCGGGATTTCCGCCACTGAAAGCCTGCATAGGAGTGCATTACAATACGCACTCCTATGCAGACGGCCGCGGTTTGGCCCTGCGAAATGTCGCGCGGCAAACAAACCGCGGCATGACCTATTTCTGTGCGGGGCTCGCAGAGCCTCGCACAGAAACGTCACTCACCCGGCCGCCAGCTCCGGTCTGCGCTGCCCGGCAGCCGGCACATAAAAGAGACGGGGCCGCCGGGCGCGGGTGAGTACGCGCTCCTCCCTGCAGGCGCTCGGTCGGGTCCCGCGGCGAGAATTCTCGCCGCCGGATCCGACCCGCCCGTCTGCAGGCGGCCTAAAACAACAAGCGTGACGTCAATGTCTTTGTACTATTTTTATTGAAAAATATGCAAAATCAACAAATAAAGAGAAGTTTGAAAAAAAAAAGAAGTTGGCATGGGAGAAGGGGGAGCAGGTTTGCCGGATTTCCTAGCCTTACGGGCCTGACGTTACTCTTTTCTAGATCTCAGCCTCCTGTCAGCTTTGACCGCCAGTTCCATAGCATCATTGAGTGTCACGGAAGTGGGAAGAGAAATGAGTAGATCCTTGACAGCATCAGAAAGACCCAACAAAACACATATTTGAGTGCGCTATTGTTCCAAGAGGTTTCACCTGCATACATTTTACATTTAGAGCAATAGTTCTCTACCCACTGCTGTCCCTGACATAGGGACATGAGATGAGATACCGCCAACCACGCACGGTCCGGCTCATCAAAAATACCCCCAAGTTGCCGAGAAAAACCAAATCAACTGACTGCAGGTAAGCCAAACTCTCGGGTTAGGAGTAGGGGGGGGGACCCTGAAGTAAGGACATAATCAATTCAACTTTCTGGGATTCTGAGCTGGAAGAGCGGGGCCGCATATGAAAATATAATCTACATCCCTGCTGAAAAACAAAAAGCTTTCTCCTCTCCCCTGAAAATTCCTCATGAAGAGGACACTTGGGCTCAGAAATAAAAGAGGCAGCAGAAACATGCACTAACTCCCGCTGCTCCTGGGCCACCATACGACCGGACAGGTCTTGGATCACGACCACTAAATCCTGCAACTGACTTGCGAGGGTACTCATGGCCTCCATAGGAGAGCAATTTTAAGGGCCAGTTATTATGTTACGGTATACTACCCTTGATAAGCCAGCCGGGGGCCCTGGATCTCACCCACAACCTCTAATCCTGCCAGCTTGCCTCCACTCCTGGCTAACTCCCAGTGCAACTGGGCGGCGGTCCCTACTCTGACTAGGGACCGAAAAAGGGACGCTGGTGTACCTAGATGGGAAGGGTAGAATACCGACAGAAAAGGCAGATGGGATTACCAACACTAACAATG
Organism: Eleutherodactylus coqui; assembly: GCF_035609145.1. NCBI lineage: Eukaryota > Metazoa > Chordata > Amphibia > Anura > Eleutherodactylidae > Eleutherodactylus > Eleutherodactylus coqui. Next base: position 11,030,242 of record NC_089848.1, on the reverse strand, counting down.
CTAAAGCAGAGCAGAGGCAAATGGAAAAACCTGACTGATAACAGCAAAGAATAGCAGACAAGCTGACAGAGGCAGAAGACCAACATAGGCAGACTAGCTAGCACACCGAGGGAAACCAATAACTGGCAGTGATTGCAAGTCTCTGCCTCACCTTTAAACAAAAGCCTCCACCCAGGGGCAGAGAGAGGGAGACAGCCAACTCCCAACAGAACACAATAAATAGGGAGCTCGTGCACAGCAGCTGCACTCACAGGTGTGTGCGCTGCCGACGCCGGCCAGGCACCCGCGCCCCGGCAGCCGGACAACAAGCTGGGGGGATGCGTCCCGCCGCTGCCCCAGGGAGGACCAGCAACCGCCGCATGGTAACAACCGGTCTGTCATAGGGCCGGTAAAAAAAAAACAGGACTGGCTGGCGGGGAAAATACCAGCCAATGGCAACCCTAGATGCAGAGCTCTCATCTCTGTGGCTCGCTGCAAACTTTGAAATGTAAATTTTCCAATGTGATCAGTATAGGTGACAGACCACTGAGACTACTGTAGTGCCATTAGGGACCCTTTCATAGTGGAGGTTGCAATATATTTCCTTTTCTTTTAAACCAGCTTAATGAAGAAAACTTTTACAATCTCTCATTATAATGCAAATTAGGATATTATTGTTGTTTTAGGCTTAATTAGGTACTAATGGAGCCTGGAGACATCAGACTGGGGTCAGAAGAATTCTTGATGATTTTCATTGACCATTTTCATTTTGGACAGATGGCAAATAATTAGTAAGTATATTAGGGCTCTTACTCACGAGCATAGGAGTTTTCATGTGCGCCCGCCGGTGCTGTAAAAATGTGTGAACAGGCGGACAAATCTAACGTTTGTGCGCCCATTCAGACGGCACGGGTCCGGCGCATATACGTAATGTCATTGCCTCCCCTTCTCTCCCCCTCGCCGGCTCACCTCCTCTATCCTTCCCTCCGGCTGTTTGCAATGGGAGTAGGTGGGATGGGGGTGGAGCTAAGCACCCGCCTCTTGTCCGCAGCCAGAAATGGGAGAGGCAGAGCTTAGCTCCACCCCGCTCCCATCCATTGCAAACAGATGGAGGGGAGGAGAGAGAAGGGGGAGGGAGTTTAGCAGTCACGCTGCTAAACTCCCTCCCACTTCCTCTCTCTGGCCGCTGTCATTGGCTCCCATAGGAGCCCATGCAGCGGCCGACATATTCCAGGACTATCTTTGCTGCCCTGCGTAAAAGCGCCCAGCGCTATACTTGCCGGCCAGGCGCTTTTACGCCGTGGGAATATGCCTGTGTGATCTGATGCATTGGATTCCAATGCATCAGATGGTAGCGTATATCGGCCAGCTGTGAAAATGGCGGTTGATATATGCTCGTGTAAATAAGGGCTGAAAAAAGACATATGTCCATCCCGTTCAGCCGATTACTTCCCCCCCCCCCCCCCAATGTTGATCCAGAGGAAGGCAAAAAAAAATCAGGTAGAAGCCAATTTTCCCCATTTAATGGAAAAAATTCCTTCCTGACTCCAATCTGGCAATCGGAATAATCCCCGGATCACCGACCCTTCTGAAGTAATTAATGATTATAACATATGATATTGTAACGTTCAAGAAAGGCATCCAGGTCCCTCTTGAACTCTTTTATCAAGTTCCCCATCACCACATCCTCAGGCAGAGAGTTCCATAGTCTCACTGCTCTTACAGTAAAGAACCCCTTTCGGTGTAGAAGCCTTCTTTCCTCTAGCGGTGGCAGCACCCCCTTGTTACAGTCACAGTCCTCCGTATAAATAGATGATGGGAGAAATCTCTGTAATGTCCCCTGATATATCTATACATAGTTATTAGAGTGCCAACTTGTCACAGTCCGGGTATAATAGATGATTGGAGTGATCTCTATATTGTCCCCTGATATATTTATACATACCGTGTTTCCCTGAAAATAAAACCTACCACAAAAATAAGTCCTAACCTGATTTTTCGGGGTATATAGAAATATAAGCCCTCCCCCGAAAATAAGCCCTTGTTACATTTCATATAAAAAAAAAAGTCAATAGGAATACACTACCCAGCAGGCTCGGTCCAGGTCCTTTCTGCTGCTCTCCAGAGCCCTGGAGCGGTTCCCACAGTCCTCGTCTGCCCACACAAGATCACTAACTGGTTATGGGATACATAAATCCTGCCTCCACAAAGTGATGGTTGGGATTGGTTCTTCAAGCGCTGCATTGACTGGCTGAGCAGTGCTTGAAAAACCAATTACAGCCATTGCATTGAGGAGGAGGGTTTTATGAATTGGCTGAGCCGACACCTAGTCAATTCATAAATCCCGTCTCTATACAGCAATGGCTGTGATTGCCTGAGCAGCGCACAAAGGACTAATCACAACCATTGCGTTGTGGAGGCAGGTTTTATAAATTGGCTGAGCTCACCTCCAAGATGTGATGGCTGTGATGGGTTCTTCAAGCACCATGACTCAGCCATTCAATGCAGCGCTCAAAGAACCAATCACAGCCATCGCTTTGTGGATGCGGGATTTATGAATCCCATAACCAGGAAGTGATCTGAGGACTACGGGATCCACATTAGGGCTCTGGAAAGCAGAGGGAAGGAACTGGACCGAAATTGCTGGGTAAGTAAAATAAGACATACCCTGAAAACAAGCCCTAGTACCTCTTTTTGAGCACACATTGATATAAGACCCTGTATTATTTGGGGGAAACAGTAGTTATTAGAGTGCCCCTTTGTTACAGTCCTGGGTATAAATAGATGATAGGATGGATCTCTGTAGTGACCCCTGATATATCTATGCATAGTTATTAGAGTGCCCCTTTGTTACAGTCCTGGGTATAAATAGATGTTGGCAGAGATCTCTGTATTGGCCCCTGATATATCTATACATAGTTATTAGAGTGCCCCTTTGTTACAGTCCTGGGTATAAATAGATGTTGGCAGTAAGCTCTGTATTGTCCCCTGATATATCTATACATAGTTATTAGAGCGCCCCCTTCTTACAGTCCTGGGTATAAATAGATGATGGGAGAGATCTCTGTATTGTCCGCTGATATATCTATACATAGTTATTAGGTCGCCCCTCAGCCATCCTTTTTCTAAACTAAATAACCCCAAGTAGTATTTTCCCAAAATTCATATATGTTTAAATGACTGTGGGCTTTGTTCTGCTGGTATCATGTGTTTATGAGAATGCCAGCTCATAATGAACTTTTTCATGTACTGCATCATTAAGTATTTAAATGGTCACTAACTTTCCAAAAAACTTGTGTTTATATAATAGTCAATGTGATAACTCGCAAAACTGCAATTCACTTTATTTACCTAAAATGACGTTTGTGTGCTGAAATGTCAATATTGCTGTCTACTAGAGGTTTCTTTTTCTTTCCATTTTGCTGTCCACTGCCTGTTGTCAAGTGAAATCTGTCTCTAGTAACAGAAATCTGTCTCTGGCTAACAGGAAGTGGAAGAAGGTGAGGACTCATTCTGCCTATTGAAATCTATAGAGGGGGTATAGTGGTTTAGGAGGAGGGAGACAGAAGCAGAGACTCACAGAGACGAAGCTGCCTGAGTTTATAATGAGTATTTACTGTTCTATAGTTACTGAAATCACATATACACTGCTCAGTGTTTCCCTAGTGTCCTATCTAATGCAGTTATTTATGCATGTGCAACAGGGAGCTGAATCTGCTGTTTTCTCTAACGCACAGTGTATAGAAGACAGTATACACCACTTATCTCAGGGAGAACTGAAAATTAGATATACACTTTGCATAGGGAAAATATGGTGAAAATGCCATATAAACATCATAATGGCCAGATATGTTGTTCTTCTCTTTGAAAATCAATTGCTTTGGTATCAAAACCCTTTTCCTCACCTAATATATTAAGTGCCATCATCCAATTTTTCAGAAACATCACCAAGTCATCAACTTCAACCCCATCACCAAGTTCTTCTACCTTAGCTACCCCATCCAACTATGTACCAACTTCACCAGTGTTGTCCCTAACGCCAAGAAGAAGATCATCAGGAATTCCAATCCTTAGAAGATGTACCCGATCCACTCGTGGTCAACCACCTCCAAGATTTCTGGAATAGACTTTGTTATACAAACGTCATTTTATCAATCTTATGGATTCAGAAAACACCTTATTTATTGCAACATTCGCCGCAACCAAGCTCAGTACCCTGAGAGACTACTCAGTGTGTCCTAAAGTTCTCAAGCTCTTAAATTATCTCAACATCTAAGTCACGTGCCTCACAAGACTACTTGAAGTTTGCTACTAGTTTTGTTTGCTGTTTATGCTCATGCCTACTTAACCCTCTTTCCAGAGACGCTTGTATTATTGCACCGCACCATCGCAATGTGGACTTGGCATGTTTTCTGCGGACTCTCACACATCCTTGTGGCTATTTTGCAATCAACAGAAGGTTTTCCAAGAATTTAGCTGTTGTTACTAATGCATGTTTTTCTTCCAGTATATACATGAAACCTTTGCACAGCACTCAAAAGTAATGTTATGCTGTGATTGTTGCCTAACCTCAAATTCCCTTCCTAACAGTTGACCTACCATACAGTCCATTTTTTACATGTCTTCTTTGCATTAATGTTTTATGCATATTCTGTTTGCCTTTGGGGAGAAGAACTATATAGGCGCCCTATGGTACTTGCTATTGCAAGCCGGGAGCTAGGATTCCATAATAACCCAATTAAACTACTAAAACTCTCAGGTATACCAAACTCTAAAATTAAGTACTGTCACACATACCTGGTAGGCACACCTTTTTTTTAAGCAGGGGGGAACTGTAGTGGCCCAGCAGGTCCTACAGAACACTCACAGCAACGCCTGTCCTGTCACACCTGTCTATGTGCTGTCCTTGGACATAGAAGGTGCCATCCGTAGGACTTTGAGGAAGTTTTGTGGTTGTTCGAATAGACAACTACACAAGTACCTATACATAGCCCCTTTAACATTAAGATGGCAAACATCTATGTAGAGTGACATAGGGGTGGAGACATTTACACAACAAACTAAGTGTAAACCTCCAATACCTCTATACTTTATTGTCCATTAAAGGACTAATGAACTAACATAAGACATATATATCTAAGTGCTAAATTGAGCGCTTGATTACATAACAATAGCGCTGCACACAGAGATATATATATTGTCTTCTTTTGTGTCAAAAAAAGTTTTTTTTCAAATCTGACCGAATACCAATACACTTTGAGTTTGATTTCAGTGGGTTTGTGTTACGCCAACTTACAAACTACTGATTTTGGATCAAACAATACTAGTAGGATTGATATATATACACCTAGATGGCAACAGGTAAATGATTGCCGTATGAGGTTTCAACCTATGTCATACACTAGATATATCCCTAAAGGATTCTAGGATTGGTGAATTATTTACAGTGTCAGAAATTGGATAAGGACACAATTATATAGTACTTTAGGCACCAAGAAGATATCAGTGTTGTCCTAAAATATAGGCACACATTTTTACAATTTTTTTTGATTGTGCATTTTTAATAAAATTTAATAAAAGTTATATTTTAATTACCAGTGGTTCCCATCGGTGACTTAGTTCCATCCGTAGGAGAGACCATGTTTCTCCCCTTCCTCCACTAAGCCTAGAGCTTAGCTCTGATGTCAGCTAGTACCCTATTGGCTGAAAACTTCAAACTCACTGGTGCAGAGGCCAAAGCAGCAACACTAGTCCCTATGCAGAGTGGAAGGAGTAGAAAAAGTGCGGAAAGGAGAAGAGTTTATAAAAGGAGGGGTCAGTGAGCAGTTAGAGGAGGTTGTAGTCAGGCATTGGAGGAGAGAGGTCGTGTCGGAGAGGAAGAGGTACTCGTGCAAGAGAGAAAGCAGTAGCAACACGTTCTTCCCAAGGTTGAGTGAAGTCTCCTTCTGCTCCCTTGGTGATCCACAGCACAGAGAGAAGAAGAATCTTTTCCGAGGTCGGTCTTTCACTAAAACAGTGAGTCTAAAACTACCCGCTGAACTCAAAGCCAGGATTAGGCTAGTGACCACTGTATACTCTGCTTCATCTACACTTTGTTAAACCTTGATTATCCCTTCAGCTAGAGCAACTAGTGGGGAAATTGTCTTACAAATCGGTTTCAGAGAAAGGAAAATGTTGAAGTCAGTTCTTCTTCAAGTCAATATTGCTGTATTCCTCATCATGTTCAATTCACTGCATACTGCTGTGTCTACTTGTACCATTAACAAGTACTGTTTTGGAGATTGTATATTCACCGTTGCAAATATCAGATTAGTAAATCTGAGTACTCCCAGATTACTACGACAAGCTACTGGTCTTGCCTCAATTATTTCTTCGGCATTCCATCCCGAGGGTCCCGATTGGAGTACTGGTATCACGCGTGACAAAACAGGCCTTCCTGTTAAGCTTACCATGGTATGTTCCTTGGATCGTTGCGCAACCCTCAAGCAGAGCACTCTTAGCGCCCGTGTCTGGGGGGACCACAGAGCCACCCGTGATAACCCTTCTGCAAACCTCGTGGTCTCCCCTACTTTGGCGTGCTTGGCTCAGCCATTGCAATGGTTAGCTGGCCTATCGCTGTGTATGGTAGCAATTTTGGACTGCTTATGACAGAGTATCTGATGCCCGATGTCATGCACAGTCTTCCTGGGTTTTTTTTGTTTAAATTTCCTGCTCTGTCACTACACAACAGCGCGTATTAACGTCGCCCACAAGCAATGTAATTGCGCATGTACAGCATTGACAGGGGCCCATAGAGAACAATGGACTCTAACCGTGCAGAATACACCGCTAAATAGAGCTGCTGCGTTCTTTTTTGTGCACATATTCTTGTGCGCAATGAATATTTGTAAGTGTGAATGGCTTAATAAAAATCAATGTACTTTTATTGACTCCATTCCCTGCGTATCACTTTCTGTAACTTTTTTGTTCCACTAGCGATGTTGACCATTCTTCCCCTGGGGAAAGGGTGATGTCACATTGAGACACTTGCAGACTGTTTTTGCTAAAGTTTGCCAGTTGTCTTTACTCATTTTACTGACTTCAGAAGGATCAACCTTGAGCCAGTTGCTACCTAAACCACATGGGATTGAACCTACAATCTTCAGGTGGTGAGCGAGAGCTTAGGACCACATTTCTGCTGCTCTAACACTCTGAGCCACACAGCTCATATAATACAATATACTGTATTGTATTATGCCTGTCAGGGTATTGCTGATAGGCATCATATTAGCCCCTTACTATTCTCTTATATGTCAATTACAATTACTACTACACCAAATTTATATCGGTTTTCGCTGTACTACTTTTAAAAAATAAAAAGTCTTTAAGAGAAAATTTTCATTTTCTGCCACCACCTTCTAACAGCCTTAACTTTTTACTTTTCCGTCAACATAGTTGTGTGAGGGCTCGTTTTCTGCAAGATATCCTGTAATGTTCATTGGTACATATGACTGTTAGATCACTTTTTTAAACTGATTTTTTGTAAATCCCCATAGGGGACTAAAACTTGCGATCTTTTGATTGCTCCTGCAGTATAATGGAATACCATAGTTTTACATTATACTGCAGACAGTCTTGATAGGCAATGTGCAATGGCAGCCCGGGGGGCTTTTAGAAGGCCCCCGGCTGCAATGGCAACCAAACGTTACCCTGTGATTTCATAGCATGGGTGCCATTCAGGACCTCTAAGCTTTGATCAGGACATTTAAATGCCTCTGTTTGAACTGACTGCGGCATTTAAAGGGTTAACAGCCACGATCAGCATGAGTACTGATCGCGGGTGTCAGCTGTGAGAAACAGCCAGCACTTGCACTGTACTGAGTGCGATCAGTTCTCCGATCCCCTCTATTCAAACTCTGCATGCCCAGTAACTGTATATCCTGGAGCATTAATGGGTTAATATAGTAATTAGAACATCATGATACAATGTATTCACAAGTAACTCTGTGCCCCATCCTGACATACATATTCCTAAGCTCTTGATCACAGCATGGTGGGCAAAAAACATCACAGTTCCATAAAAAAAAAACATTTCAACAAGGTGAAGACGTCTGACATTCCTGCCTGCTGGACACCTCACCTTCAGATTGGCGCACGCCGTGGGGCGCAGAGTTTCGTGCGGACACATTTTATCATGATATTAATATATTAATAAAGGAGAAGATTCTTTTAGGACAAACCGCCGTGTGACCTTTGGATCCTTGCCATCTACCTTTGGGATCTGCGCCCGTTACTTTCTCGTTACCATCTAGTTGATGACTGTTTGACAATTGTTTTATCACATTTTTCAACGCAACTAGCACATTTTTGGCAGTAACTGAAAATAATTTATCGAAATGCCACAGAAAACCCATTCCGGGCCGCTTTTATCATCTGCTGTACATGTAAATTCTCCAATCCTTCCAGTTTTATGCCTCCTCTTTGTCTCTTATGCATCGGCTGCGGCTGGAGTGACGGTACTTTGTGGGGCTGATCCGTCATTTCTCATCTTTTAGGATGCGGTTTATTATGTTGGCGGCTGCTTCTGTAAAGATATACTCACTTTACCCGTTTCATTTTCTGCGCGAGCTGTCAGGAGGCGGCAATGAAGTGATTTTATATTTCGCTGTTCATTTTACTATGAAGAGAATTTGCTTCAATACATCAATATATACTTTGCTTTTAGTACCATAAATTGCGCATAAACCTCCAGGTAGGACGAAAAAAGCTCAGTTTCCTTATGATATGATAGTACTGATACGGTTTACGGCTGCGCCTGGTTGACGCTGCCAGACTATTGAGGGGCAGCAGACAACCTCCTGTATGTAATACAACACATGGCCATTGGTTATCCTATAATCTTGTGTGTTTACAGGCTTATTCACATGAACGCATTCACACCGTGTATTGTGGGTGCAATGAATAGAACCCATTGATTTCAATGGGTTTGGTCACATGTGCGTTTCTTGCGTGCGCATCTCGGTCGCACAAAAAAAAGTAACATGTCCTATTTCCAAGGGTATTGCGAATGAAAATAGCATATGTTCAACTAATTAAACTTAATTGCCCAGGGGAGCTTGCTTGGTACAGAAAGGTTGCGACCCGCCCATGTGGCTTTCAGCACGTGCTTTGAAAATAATGGGTGATGCGTTTCAAGGAATGCAAAAGTAGAGGACCTGCCGCAATGTTTTCCCGCACCGCATCGCATTCGCTCATGCACATGACTCCATTCACAAGAATAGGGTTAATATTCATGCAAGATTTGTGCCTTTTTGGTATTTTCTTGGACGTGTGACAGCGGTTTAGGGCCTCCTTCACACGACCGTATGCTTTTTTTCATTCGCCTGTACACAGTGTGTAATCGCATGAATGACTTTTTGACACGATCATGTGCCGCTCTTCATTAGCATATTTAAAGCCATTCACACAGGGCGCTGCTGCTTGAACGTAAAAAAAAATATGCAGGAGCGATGGCGAGCATGGAAGTCTATGGGAGCTTGCTGCATATCACATCAAACGATAGGGCAAGACCTATGTTTCACGCAAAGTATAAAATACACAGCCGCAAATGGCCGTGTAGGCGCTATTTTTTTTATGCACGTATATTTTACACAAAAAAAACAACAAATATTTGTCTAAATGAAGCCATTAAAATCCATTGCTTTGCATGATCACGTTTTAGGTGCGTTTTTAGTGCCAAAGTACCTGCATAAATATGACTGAATGAAGTGTAAGGGCTGGTTCACACAAGTGTATTTGTGCACAAAACATTCGCACACACAATACGCAGATAGTAAAACCTATTGATATTTAATAGGTTTGTTCACTTAAGCAGAATTTGCGTGTGCATTTTGTTCACGCAAAAAAGAAAATGCAGCGCGCTCGGTTGTCCTGCACTTTTTATAAAGTAACTTAATTGTCAATTGAAATCAATGACAGCGGCTGGAGAAGGGAGGGAGTTTAGCAGTATGACTACTAAACTCCCTCTCCCTTCTCTCCTCCCCTCCGGCTGTTTGCAATGGGAGGGGGCGTTATGGCGGCGGAGTCAAGCTCCGCCCTGTCCCACCCTCTCCCATTGCAAACAGCCGGAGGGGAGGAGAGAGGGTGAGAGTCGGCGGGGGGAGGGAAGGGGAGGCAATGGCATTGCGGCCTCAGCGTATATGCGCTAGCCTCGGGCCGACTGAACGGCAGGCACACGTAAAAACGCCAACAGCCGTGTGACTAAGCCCTTAAGGTACTGATTGTCAGTGCCTCAGACATTGCCACAGGTGGTGTTACTACAGGATATCCTGCTGGGGCGCTTGAGTGCGGAGACTCTATAACAAGACTTCATGCTACAGTATTTCTTTATTTGCAAATGATATATGCCTAAATTTGCACAAATGTCAGCATTACAATAAGTGTTCAGCCCAGGGCCTCATCCACACGACCTTATTTACACCGGTATTTAGCCCAAAAATCGCGCCCATCTGAAGCATTGGATTCCAATGTATTCATTCAGATGAACAATTTTTGGGCGTGTTAAAAAAAAAAAAAAAAAAATCGCACTGGAAAAAAAAGCACATATACCACCATTTAGGTCGCCAAATTTATACGCCACGTCAACAGACAGGTCTTGACTAGAGATGAGCGAACGTACTCGGTAAGGCACTACTCGGGTGAAAAGATTCGGGTATGGCCGGGGGGTGGGGCGTGGCGTGGTGGAGTGGGGGGGTAGCAGCGCGGAACAGGGGGGAGCTCTCTCTCTCTCCCTCTCCCCCCCACTCCCTTCTGCAACCCCCCGCTCACCCACGAATCTTTTCACCCGAGTAGTGAAGTACTCGAAAATCGCGGTGCTCGATTGCGAAATCGGCCTTACCGAGTACGTTCGCTCATCTCTAGTCTTGACCTATCTTTTGCCGAGATATACAGGAAGCATCCATAGAATTCAATGGAAGCGGGGAAAAAAGGGAGGGGGAGGGAGTTACACTACGAACAACGCTGGTAAAAGAAGAGCGCTCGCTCTATTTAAGCATTGGTCATTCCAAGCATTTTACAGCTATTGATGGTTTTCCACACTTCTGTGTATTTTTTTGCCGATACGCTGCAGCCGTCCGTGTGAACGGCAGAAAATACGTGGCTAAAATTTGGGACTCGGTCACAGCAATTCTTCATTCACGCGATTTTACGGTGCGTACAGGGGAACGCAAAAACGCATACTGTCCTGTGAATAAGGCCTAAGGGCTCTTTCACACAGCCATATGTGTTTTTACATTCGCCCGTCAGCGGCGTAAAATCGCATGAATGAAGAATTCCTGCATTCAAAATGTGCAGAAAACCATCGATCGCTGTAAAATGCTGGGAATAACTAATAATGCTTAAATCGGGTGTTTTTTTCCAGCGTTGTTTGTAGTGTAACTCCCTCCCCATCCTTTTTTTCTGCTTTCATTGGAGTCTATGGGAGTTTCCAGCGTTTCTCGGCAAAACATAGGACAAGACCTATCTGTTGATACGGCGTATAAAATTGGCGACTGAAAATGGTTGTGAATGTGCTATTTTTTATGCGGTTGAATACCAGCGTAAATACGGACGTGTAAATAAGACCTAAGATTATGATGGGACGTGAATTTGGGGGTATTTCACTGCAACTTCTTGGCCTACGGGATACTAAGCTTAGAAAAGTCGAGGAACACTCTTCTAAAGTATAAAGAACCGTCTTAGATTAAAGCCGTCAAAACAAAATCCCTTATTTATCAAAAATGTCTGAAATAAAAACTATCCTTGTTGCCCATAGTAACCAATCAGAGAGCAGCTTTCACTTCGCCAGAGCCGTTTCAGAAATGAAATCTGAGCTTTGATTGGTTTCTATGGGCAACAACAGGTTATTCTTAGGCGCATCCACATGGACGACAAAATCGTGGGATTTTCTCGCGATGCGACAGGGCTACAAATCGCATGTATGTGAATCACTTGCTTTCCTATGGGTTCCTTCACACGAGTGATGTTTTATAGCATGCGACATTGCAAGACTACAAAATCACAGCATGCTCTATACAGCCACAATTTACGATGTTTTGTAGCCCATGTTTCCCTATGGAGGCTTCCTTAGTGTTGCATCACATCGCACGAAAATGTGTTTTTTGTGCAATGCGATACACCTTTTACAGTCGGAAATCCTACTGTAAAAGCCCTAAAATAAGTCCTATTTGCATAAAATAATAATAATACATCACCTATCAGGCGCTGTCAGCTCGGACGCGTGTCTCCTCTGCAGCTCACTTGTCTGTAGTCTTCTGCCAGCCCTTCCTGGATTGGAGGTTTAAAATCCCTGTCTCCAGGAAATGCTGGCTATGATTGGTTCTTGCGGCTCAGCCAATCAGAGCCAGCACTCGATGAGCCAATCACAACCATCGAAAAGTGCGCCTGAGCTGACAGGGCCTGATAGACAATGTATTATTATTATTTTTTGGATGCAAATAGGGTTTGTTTTTGGGGTAGGGCTTATATTCCAACCCACCCTCTCCCCCCGAAAATCAGGCCAAAAGTTGCGCAACTTTGTAGCGACATAAAATCACGATATTGCCGCAAGGAAACGCAGCGATTTCGCACAGAACACAGATGCGTCGCCATTGTGGAAGCGGCCTTATATTAAACAGTTTTGATAAATGAGTCTAGTTTTATTCCATTCTAGAGAAAAATGTGTTTTCAGCATAATCTTCCCCATCGTTATTTTGAAATATTTAACGGAATTTGATTCATAAATTGCTATTTTTTAATCCGGCGCTCTTCAGTATCCGTCTGTACAAAACAAATGACATGTAAAATGTCAGCAGCAACAACCGTGTCACAATGTTGTCAATTATGATTCCACTGATGGAAAGCGCTCTAAGAAGAAGCTGTCACGGCTGACAGATATCTGTGACAGCTGTATAGAAGCTGTGCAGGTTAGGGGGAAGAACAGAACCCGGCGTATAGAAGGGAAGAGTGAAAATATAATGTAGCAAGACCGGTACTGCCTCATTATAGTGATGACTATGTGTAGGGTATTGGTGGGGGTCCTGCCATTGACTTCAGTGGGATGGAGCTGCTCTACCACTGTGGGCCATTAGATGCTGTACAGAGCTGTTCTTCACGCACCCTGCAGCCCCTTCACATCAGCTGATCGGTGGGGATGTGGCTGGTAGACCTCCACTGATCCGATGATATTGGTGACCTATCCTGAGGATAGGTCTCCCATATTATAACAATGGAAAACCCTTTAAGCCCTTAACACTGAAGGAGGTATAGTTACATCATGGAAGTTTGGGGCTTGTGTGGTCAATCCCGATAATATACAATGTGGGTGTCAGTTCTCTTTCACAGCCGCTTAAAATAACCACAAGCAGTGCTAACATGGGGTGCCATTTGTTTGCCTTCTGAAGGCTCCTAAGGCTACCACTGTAGGTTGCCTATCAAGCCATGCCTGTGGTGTAGCTTAATAAACTACCTGTCAGATAACGGTATAATGTAATACTATGGTATTACATTATACTGCAAAAGTGGTCAAATGATTACAAATTCAAGTTCTATATGGGGACAAAAAAAATGCAAATATGAGTTTAAAAAAAAAGTTTTATTAATCATTAAATAAAAGGTAATTAAAATTTAAAAAAGCCTTCTTTCATATTTATAAAAAAGATCAAATTAAAAAATAACCATATTTGATATCACTGCATCTATAAAAGTCCGATCTATCAGAGTTACACATTGTTTATCCTGCACTGTGAATGTTGTCAAAATGTTATAATTACGCTTTTTTTGGTCATCATGCCTTCAAGAAAAAATTACCATAAATGAAATCCTGTGTATTCCAAAATTGTACCAATTGAAACTACGGGTTGTCCTATAAAAATGAGCCTCGCACAACTATGTCTATGGAAAAGTAAAACAGTTCTGGCGGCAGAAAATAATTGTATTTTTTTCCAAAGATATTTTACTTTTTAAAATCAATACAGCAAAAAAAAACTATCCAAGTTTGGTATCGTAGTAATCAGAACATTATATAATACATTAAATTGTATCAAATAAAAGAGTTATGATTTTTGAAAGTGGAGAGGAAAAGCTGAATATGAAAAAAAGGCTGCGTCATTAAAGGGGTTGTCTCGCGGCAAGCATCAAAATTTTACCTTACCCCATTCCCCCTGTCACCCCCCTGGCATAAAATAGCAAATTAAAGCGGTTTTTAAACCGCTTGCTACTCACCGATCCGACGAAATAAGGAGTTATAAAAATCTTCTCCCTAAGATGGCCGCCGGTCCTTTCCCAGGGATGCACTGCGGGTTTCTCCCATGGTGCACCGCGGGTCTTCTCCCATGGTGCACCATGGGCTCTGTGCGTTCCATTGCCGATTCCAGCCTCCTAATTGGCTGATCGGCACCACGTGACGGAGGCGGAGCTACGATGACGACGCGGTGACCAGCTCTCCGGCACGAGCGGCCCCATTCACCAGGCAGAAGACCGCACAGCGCAAGCGCGTCTAAAAAAGCAAAAAGCCAGCGAAATTAGACGGAGCCATGGAGACGAGGACGCCAGCAACGGAGCAGGTAAGTGAATAACTTCTGTATGGCTCATATTTAATGCACGATGTACATTACAAAGTGCATTAATATGGCCATACAGAAGTGTATAACCCCACTTGCTTTCGCGAGACAACCCCTTTAAGGGGCTAATATATTGAAGGAGTTTTACAAAATTAGACAAAAATGTTTCTTTTTCCCCCAAAACAAAACTGTTCTTTTCCATGGACTATGTCTTCACACAACCCCATCAATGGAAAAATAAAAAAAATTATGGTGGTCAGAATAAAGTGACAGAAAGCGATTTAAAAAATATATTTTTTTAAAGTAGTACCACAGAAAAAAAACTATATAAATTTGGCATTGCCATAAAAGTACCGACCCACAGAATAAAGTTTTGCCACGCTGTAAAAACAGGAATCCTTCCAAAAAAAAAGCTGAGCACTTGTGTTATTTTTAGGGTGAAGTCAGACGAGCATTTTTTTGCGCGTGCCTATGAGTGCAAAAAAAGCACGTCCGATAGAACCATTGGTTTCCTATGGTGTGTTCACATGTCCGTCTTTTACAGGCGCAAAATACTTGCACCTGCAAAAGATAGGACCACTGTGCCCTGAGTAGGTCCGTGCTGTGCGTAAAGAATCCTCGTGGGGAGTCACCTCATCACTGAACACTGTGAAAGCACTGTCACAGTGTTCAGTGACAAGGGGTCTTCCCGCGGGGATGAAGGAATATCCTGCCACAGCTGTGGCATCTTCTCTCTTGCATACCGGGACTGATCTAAAGCACTTTCAAGAGGCTGGGATTTAAAAATCCCTGCCTCTTGAAAGTTCTGGTCTGATTGGCTGAGCACTCAGCCATTCATTGAATGACAGCTGAGCGCTGCCTGTGATTCATCACAGCACTCAGCCAATCAGAGGCAGCTCTCAGCCATTCAAATGAATTTTTAAATCCCTGCTCTTGAAAGTGCTTTAAATCATTGCAAGGATTGCAGAGAGAAGACACGCCAGAGCCCCGAAGGTGCTGCTAGATGAGTAATGTTTTTTTGGGGTTTTGTTCTACACTGCGGAGATTGCCTGTATCCTATTGCTTTCAATAGGGCCAGTGGCAGCAGTGCTGGCCCCATCGAAAGCAATGGGAACGGAGCTATGGTCATGCTCATTTTACTAATGCGTGGAGTGGGGGGGGGGGGGAGTTGCGCACGTAGGTGCACAAAAAACAACACTCGTCTGACTGAGCCCTTATAATGTTTTCACATTTTGCCCCCACTTACAAATTTTTTAAAGTTGGTAGCACTGAAAAACAAAACTGGTTTTCTGACATACCCTGTACTTCTTAAACATGCGGCCTAGTTTGTAACTTAATAATGCATTGGTTCTTTGTTTTTTTCATCCACACATTTAGATTGCTTCTTAATTTTTCAGTGGCTGTAGCTCTAGGAGGACTTGTTATTTGCAGGATGGATCGGATGTTTTCATGGCACTATTTTGTGGGATTATATTGTATTTTAAAATTTTTAGACTTTTTTTGAGGACCCCTTACGTCATTCACTGGGCAATATAAATGGCATTATGACTATTTTGGTGATACCAAATATGTATAGTTTTATTAAGTTTACCACTAGAGATGAGCGAACACGTTCGGCCCCGCCCCTTTTTCGCCCGAACACCGAACTTTGCGAACACTTCAGTGTTCGGGCGAAAAAGTTCGGGGGCCGCCGTGGCAGCGCGGGGGGGTGCGGCGGGGAGTGGGGGGGAGAGGGAGAGAGAGAGGGCTCCCCCCTGTTCCCCGCTACTGCCGCCCGCGCCGCCGCGCATCTCCCCGCCCCCCGGCGGCACCCGGACCTTTACGCGCGAACACTGCAGTGTTCGGCAAAGCCGGTGTCCGGGTGCGGATGTGTCCGTAACGGACATGTTCGCTCATCTCTATTTACCACTTTTGCACAATAATAACACTGTACAAATGTAGCTGTATAAGTTATACATCTCCTGTATATAGTGATATGGACCATGCTGATATACCCTGGGTATCTCATGTATATAATTGTATATATATATATATATATACACACACACACACACACACACACACACACACACACACACATAGCTGGTATAAGTTATATATCTCCCTGTATATAGTGATACTAGTAATTATTGGGAAATTAGAGTACCAGTGTTTCTGTTGGCGTTATGCGCCACACAACTGTGCTACCTGGTACATCCATCCTGATCCCCAGCATCACACACACAGCTCTACTACATGCATCCTGATTCCCACACATTACACACACCGTCCTACTACATCCATGCTGATGGCCAGACATTACAAACACAGCTGTACTACAGCCATGCTGATTCCCACACATTACGCAAACAGCTCTACTGCATCCATGCCGATTCCCACAAATGACACACACTACTCTACTACTTCCATGGTGATTCACACACAGCTCTACTGCATCCATGCCAATTCCCACAAATGACACACACAACTCTACTACTTCCATGGTGATTCACACACAGCTCTACTACATCCATCCTGATTCAGACCATCACACACACAGCTGTGGTACATCCATCCTGACTCCCACACATTACAAACACAGCTCTACTACATCCATGCTGATTCCCAGAAATAACACACACATCTCTTCTACATGCATTCCGATTATCACACATCACACATTCAGCTGTACTACATACATCCTGATTACCACGCATCACACATACAGCTCTACTACATGCATCCTGATTACCAAGCATCACACACTGCTGTGGTACATCCACATCCATCCTGATTTCCAGACATCACCAGCACAGCAGACTCCTGAATACAGTGATCCGTTCCTGGTCATGTAATCTCTGACTCCACCCACACAGTTGATTACATGATGGTGACGTCATCATAGGTCCTGGTAGCTGCTGTTAACTTATCCAGTATACAGTACTTTCTACTAAACAGCACAATGGCTCCTCCCACAGCAGTGACATCACCGCAGATCCTTCAGCCCACCAGATCACTTTGGTGGTGGTAGATCGGTGTCTTCTGTCAGGACTGCTGAGTTGTATCTGAGATAATAACGGCTTAGTTGTATTCTCATTTTGTTATTTTTGTCTTCCCCTTCCAAGAGCCCTAACTTTGTTCTTTTTCTGTCGATCAGGCTCTTTGTTTTATATACGCTGTAGGACCTGCGATGACATCACCAGGGGCGGAGCATGAGAAGAACACACATACATACATATTACCTGACAAATGGTTATTAGTAGAGATGAGCGAGCACCAAAATGCTCGGGTGCTCGTTACTCGAGTCGAACTTTTCGCGATGCTCGAGGGTTCGTTTCGAGTAACGAACCCCATTGAAGTCAATGGGCGACCCGAGCATTTTTGTATATCGCCGATGCTCGCTAAGGTTTTCATTTGTGAAAATCTGCAAAACCCAAGAAAGTGCTGGAAACGACACAGAAACGGATAGGGCAGGCGAGGGGCAACATGCTGGGCTGCATTTCAGGTTCCCAGGTCCCACTATTCAGCCACAATAGCGGCAAGAGTGCCCCCCCCCAACAATTTTTACTTCTGACAAACCCTCATTAGCAAGGCACACCTTAGCTAAGTACCACACTATCTCCAACAAAGCACAAGCACTGCCTGCGGGACACACCCCTGCCTCTTCTCTTGGGTTACATACTGCCCAACCCCCCCGCACGACCAAGTGTCCACAGCGCACACCAAAGTGTCCCTGCACAGCCTTCAGCTGCCCTCATGCCACACGCTGGCCTCATAGCCACACCACCCTCATGTCTATTTATAAGTGCGTCTGCCATGAGGAGGAACCGCAGGCACACACTGCAGAGGATTGGCACGGCCAGGCAGCGAACCTCATTAAAATGGGCGGGGCGATAGCCCACAATGCTGTACAGAAGCAATGAGAACTGCAATCCTGTGCCACCTCCATCAGGAGCTGCAAATGTGGGCATAGCAATGGGGAATCCATGTGCCACACAGTATTCATTCTGTCAAGGTGTCGCATAGCTCAATCCATACTGCAAGGGGAAAGCCGTCAACACTCTGCCCCCTACCCAAGTCAGTCAGTGTCTTTGTGCCAGACAGGTCAAACACCGCGATGGGAATTAAGTTTGCACCAACAGCATAGGGGGTCCTAGGAAGCCCAAGACATGAACCAAAAATTGATCTGAGCGGCCAAACATGGCAGACTTGCACCGCGCCCACGACATAGGCCTCGGCCCACAGCTTCAGCAATCCTAGGCAGGAAGCAGACTTTCACTGCACCCAGGACATAGGCCTCTGCACAAACCCTCAGCAATCGCGTGCCTAATAGAGATGAGCGAACGTACTTGTCCGAGCTTCATACACGTTCGAGCATTAGCGTGTTCGAGATGCTCGTTACTAGAGGCGAGCACCACGCGATGTTCGAGTTACTTTCACTTTCATCTCTGAGACGTTAGCGCGCTTTTCTGGCCAATAGAAAGACAGGGAAGGCATTACAACTTCCCCCTGCGACGTTCAAGCCCTATACCACCCCCCTGCAGTGAGTGGCTGGCGAGATCAGGTGTCACCCGAGTATATAAATCGGCCCCTCCCGCGGCTCGCCACAAATGCATTCTGACATAGAGGAGGGAAAGTGCTGCTGATGCCGGAGCTGCTATAGGGAGAGCGTTAGGAGTGATTTTAGGCTTCAAGAACCCCAACGGTCCTTCTTAGGGCCACATCTGACCGCGTGCAGTACTGTTGAGGCTGCTTTTTGCAGTGTTGCACTTTTTTTTTTTGTATATCGGCCGTGCAGAGCATTGCGTCCAGAGCATTGCGTCCTGCAGTAATTTTACATAGTCCACGGCCAGTAGTGGTGGTGAGGCAGGGACAGTGAAAGACATATCCAGTCTATATACGCAGTGGGCTTTTCCAAAAGAATTTGGGGAAAAAAATCTATTTGGGCTGCCTGTGACCGTCCTGACTGTACTGCGTCTCTGCTGGGGGTAGTTGTCCTAATTCATACGCAGCCAGCTAAGTGTTACAGCAGGCTTGCGCAAAATTCTTTCCTGGCTCTGCGTTGCCTCTTACATCACCACTGTCATCCTGTCCAGAGTGAAACAGTCTGCAGTAATTTTACATAGTCCACAGCCAGTAGTGGTGGTGAGGCAGGGACAGTGAAAGACATATCCAGTCTATATACGCACTGGGCTTTTCCAAAAAAATTTGGGAAAAAAAATCTATTTGGGCTGCCTGTGACCGTCCTGACTGTACTGCGTCTCTGCTGGGGGTAGTTGTCCTAATTCATACGCAGCCAGCTAAATGTTACAGCAGGCTTGCGCAAAATTGTTGCCTGCCTCTGCTGTGCGTTCTGTAAGCGAAGTCAGCCTCCAACCACAGGCCAATAAGCGGCACATTTAATTACAGCGTTCTCTTTTTTGCACTACAGGTAATACAGCATGCTGAGGGGTAGGGGTAGGCCTAGAGGACGTGGACGCGGGCGAGGACGCGGAGGCCCAAGTCAGGGTGTGGGCACAGGCCAAGCTCCTGATCCAGGTGTATCGCAGCCGACTGCTGCGGGATTAGGAGAGAGGCACGTTTCTGGCGTCCCCACATTCATCTCACAATTAATGGGTCCACGCGGTAGACCTTTATTAGAAAATGAGCAGTGTGAGCAGGTCCTGTCATGGATGGCAGAAAGTGCATCCAGCAATCTATCGACCACCCAGAATTCTGCGCCGTCCACTGCTGCAACTCTGAATCCTCTGGCTGCTGCTCCTCCTTCCTCCCAGCCTCCTCACTCCATTACAATGACACATTCTGAGGAGCAGGCAGACTCCCAGGAACTGTTCCCGGGCCCCTGCCCAGAATGGCCAGCAATGGTTCCTCTCCCACCGGAGGAGTTTGTCGTGACTGATGCCCAACCTTTGGAAAGTTCCCGGGGTCCGGGGGATGAGGCTGGGGACATCCGGCAAATGTCTCAAGACCTTTCAGTGGGTGAGGAGGCCGATGACGATGAGACACAGTTGTCTATCACTCAGGTAGTAGTAATTGGAGTAAGTCCGAGGGAGGAGCGCACAGAGGATTCGGAGGAAGAGCAGCAGGACGATGAGGTGACCCCACCTGGTTTGCTACGCCTACTGAGGACAGGTCTTCAGAGGGGGAGGCAAGTGCAGCAGCAGGGCAGGTTGGAAGAGGCAGTGCGGTGGACAGGGGTAGAGGCAGGGCCAGACCAAATAATCCACCAACTGTTTCCCAAAGCGCCCCCTCGCGCCATGCCACCCTGCAGAGGCCGAGGTGCTCAAAGGTCTGGTAGTTTTTCACTGAGAGTGCAGACGACCGACGAACAGTGGTGTGCAACCTTTGTCGTGCCAAGATCAGCCGGGGAGCCACCACCACCAGCCTCACCACCACCAGCATGCGCAGACATATGATGGCCAAGCACCCCACAAGGTGGGACGAAGGCCGTTCACCGCCTCCAGTTTGCACCGCTGCCTCTCCCCCTGTGCCCCAACCTGCCACTGAGATCCAACCCCCCTCTCAGGACACAGGCACTACCGTCTCCTGGCCTGCACCCACACCCTCACCTTCGCTGTCCTCGGCCCCATCCACAAATGTCTCTCAGCACACCATCCAGCCGTCGCTAGCGCAAGTGTTGGAGCACAAGCGCAAGTACGCCGCCACGCACCCGCACGCTCAAGCGATAAACGTGCACATAGCCAAATTTATCAGCCTGGAGATACTGCCGTATAGGGTTGTGGAAACGGAGGCTTTCAAAGGTATGATGGCGGCGGCCCCGCGCTACTCAGTTCCCAGTCGCCACTACTTTTCCCGATGTGCCGTCCCAGCCCTGCACGACCACGTCTCCCGTAACATTGTACGCGCCCTCACCAACGCGGTTACTGCCAAGGTCCACTTAACAACGGACACATGGACAAGCACAGGCGGGCAGGGCCACTATATCTCCCTGATGGCACATTGGGTGAATTTAGTGGAGGCTGGGACAGAGTCAGAGCCTGGGACCGCTCACGTCCTACCCACCACCAGAATTGCGGGCCCCAGCTCGGTGGTGGTATCTGCGGCGGTGTATGCTTCCTCCACTAAACCACCCTCCTCCTCCTCCTCCTCCTACGCAACCTCTGTCTCGCAATCAAGATGTGTCAGCAGCAGCACGTCGCCAGCAGTCGGTGTCGCGCGGCACTGCAGCACAGCGGTGGGCAAGCGTCAGCAGGCCGTGCTGAAACTACTCAGCTTAGGCGATAAGAGGCACACGGCCCACGAACTGCTGCAGGGTCTGACAGAGCAGACTGACCGCTGGCTTGCACCGCTGAGCCTCCAACCAGGCATGGTCGTGTGTGACAATGGCCGTAACCTGGTGGTGGCTCTGAGGCTTGGCAGCCTCACGCACGTGCCATGCCTGGCCCACGTCTTTAATTTGGTGGTTCAGCGCTTTCTGAAAAGCAAACCACACTTGTCAGACCTGCTCGGAAAGGTGCGCCGACTCTGCGCACATTTCCGCAAGTCCCACACGGACGCTGCCACCCTGCGCACCCTGCAACATCGGTTTCATCTGCCAGTGCACCGACTGCTGTGCGACGTGCCCACACGGTGGAACTTTACGCTCCACATGTTGGCCAGGCTCTATGAGCAGCGTAGAGCTATAGTGGAATACCAACTCCAACATGGGCGGCGCAGTGGGAGTCAGCCTCCTCAATTCTTTACAGAAGAGTGGGCCTGGTTGGCAGAAATCTGCCAGGTCCTTGGAAACTTTGAGGAGTCTACCCAGATGGTGAGCGGCGATGCTGCAATCATTAGCGTCACCATTCCTCTGCTATGCCTCTTGAGAAGTTCCCTGCAAAGCATAAAGGCAGACGCTTTGCGCTCGGAAACAGAGGCGGGGGAAGACAGTATGTCGCTGGATAGACAGAGCACCCTCCTGTCTATATCTCAGCGCGTTGAGGAGGAGGAGAGGGAGGAGGATGAGGAGGAGGGGGAAGAGACAGCTTGGCCCACTGCTGAGGGTACCCATGCTGCTTGCCTGTCATCCTTTCAGCGTGTATGGCCTGAGGAGGAGGAGGAGGAGGATCCTGAAAGTGATCTTCCTAGTGAGGACAGCCATGTGTTGCGTACAGCTACCCTGGCACACATGGCTGAATTCATGTTAGGATGCCTTTCTCGTGACCCTCGCGTTACACGCATTCTGGCCACTACGGATTACTGGGTGTACACACTGCTCGACCCATGGTATAAGGAGAACCTTTCCACTCTCATACCCGAAGAGGAAAGGGGTTCGAGAGTGATGCTATACCACAGGACCCTGGTGGACAAACTGATGGTAAAATTCCCATCCGACAGCGCTAGTGGCCGAAGGCGCAGTTCCGAGGGCCAGGTAGCAGGGGAAGCGCGGAGATCAGGCAGCATGTACAGCACAGGCAGGGGAACACTCTCCAAGGCCTTTGCCAGCTTTATGGCTCCCCAGCAAGACTGTGTCACCGCTCCCCAGTCAAGGCTGAGTCGGCGGGAGCACTGTAAAAGGATGGTGAGGGAGTACGTAGCCGATTGCACGACCGTCCTCCGTGACGCCTCTGCTCCCTACAACTACTGGGTGTCGAAGCTGGACACGTGGCCGAACTCGCGCTGAATGCCCTGGAGGTGCTTGCTTGTCCTGCGGCTAGCGTCTTGTCAGAGAGGGTGTTTAGTGCGGGGGAATCATCACAGATAAGCGTACCCGCCTGTCAACCGACAGTGCCGACAGGCTTACACTCATCAAGATGAACAAAGCCTGGATTTCCCCAGACTTCTCTTCTCCACCAGCGGACAGCAGCGATACCTAAACAATACGTAGGCTGCACCCGCGGATGGAAGCATCGTTCTCTATCACCATCAAAAACGTGGACCTTTTAGCTTCATCAATCTGTGTATAATATTCATCCTCCTCCTCCTGCTCCTCCTCCTGAAACCTGACGTAATCACGCCGAACGGGCAATTTTTGTTAGGCCCACAAGGCTCAGTCATATAATTTTTGTAAACAATTTTTATACGTTTCAATGCTCATTAAAGCGTTGAAACTTGCACCTGAACCAATTTTTATTTTAACTGGGCTGCCTCCAGGCCTAGTTACAAATTAAGCCACATTAACCAAAGCGATTAATGGGTTTCACCTGCCCTTTTGATTGGGCATGGGCAATTTTTCTGACATACATTAGTACTGTTGGTACACCAATTTTTTGGCGCCCTCGCCTACAGTGTAATCCAATTAATTTTTTGCCCACCTGCATTAAAGCTGACGTTACATCAGCTGTGCTGGGCAATGCAATGGCATATATTTATGTACCGCCAGTGGCTTCCTGGCACCCACCCATGCTGTCGGTCCACACGGAGTTGTAACTGCATGTGTCCACTTCTAAAGAACCCAGTCTGACTGGGGCATGCAGTGTGGGCCGAAGCCCACCTGCATTAAACATGACATTACCTCAGCTGTGCTGGGCAATGCAATGGGATATTTTTATGTACCGCCGGTGGCTTCCTGGCACCCACCCATGCTGTCGGTCCACACGGAGTTGTAACTGCATGTGTCCACTTCTAAAGAACCCCAGTCTGACTGGGGCATGCAGTGTGGGCCGAAGCCCACCTGCATTAAACATGACATTACCTCAGCTGTGATGGGCAATGCAATGGGATATATTTATGTACCGCCGGTGGCTTCCTGGCACCCACCCATGCTGTCGGTCCACACGGAGTTGTAACTGCATGTGTCCACTTCTAAAGAACCCCAGTCTGACTGGGGCATGCAGTGTGGGCCGAAGCCCACCTGCATTAAACATGACATTACCTCAGCTGTGATGGGCAATGCAATGGGATATATTTATGTACCGCTGGTGGCTTCCTGGCACCCACCCATGCTGTCGGTCCACACGGAGTTGTAACTGCATGTGTCCACAGCGCAGGGACACTTTGGTGTGCGCTGTGGACACTGGGTCGTGCGGGGGGGGGGGGGGGGGTTGGGCAGCATGTAACCCAGGAGAAGTGGCAGCGGAGTGTCATGCAGGCAGTGATTGTGCTTTGTTGGAGGTAGTGTGGTGTTTAGCTAAGGTATGCATTGCTAATGAGGGCTTTTCAGAAGTAAAAATTGTTGGGAGGGGGGGCACTCTTGCCGCTATTGTGGCTTAATAGTGGGACCAGGGAACTTGAGATGCAGCCCAACATATAGCCCCTCGCCTGCCCTATCCGTTGCTGTGTCGTTCCCATCACTTTCTTGAATTGCCCAGATTTTCACAAATGGAAACCTTAGTGAGCATCGGCGATATACAAAAATGCTCGGGTCGCCCATTGACTTCAATGGGGTTCGTTACTCGAAACGAACCCTCGAGCATCGCGAAAATTTCATCCCGAGTAACGACCACCCGAGCATTTTGGTGCTCGCTCATCTCTAGTGCCTACAGCGGACTCCTATGCTAGCGTAGATGTGCACGTCTCATTAGCGCTGTATTGCTCCTGTAGTTTGTCCCAATGCAGTGCCCCGGATAGTAGAGCTAACATCAGATTAAATACAGGTGGACTTCGGCCCACACTGCATACCCCAGTCAGACTGGGGTTTTTTATAAGTAGACACAGGCAGGTACAACTCCGTGTGGACCGACGGCATGGGTGGGTCCCAGGAAGCCACCGGTGGTACATAAATAAATCCCATTGCAGTGCCCAGCACAGCTGAGGTAACGTGAGGTTTAATGCAGGTGGGCTTCGGCCCACACTGCATGCCCCAGTCAGACTGGGGTTCTTTATAAGTAGACACATGCAGTTACAACTCCGTGTGGACCGACAGCATAGGTGGGTCCCAGGAAGCCACCGGCGGTACATAAATATATCCCATTGCATTGCCCAGCACAGCTGAGGTTACGTCCGATGAAATGCAGGTGGGCTTCGGCCCACACTGCATGCCCCAGTCTGACCGGGGTTTTTAATACATAGACACTGGCAGGTACAAATCCCTAATGTGAAGTCCCGGTGGACCCACACCATGGGTGGCTCCCTGGAACCCACCGGCAGTACATAAATAAATCCCATTGTAGTGCCCAGCACAGCTGAGGTAACGTGAGGTTTAATACAGGTGGGCTTCGGCCCACACTGCATGCCCCAGTCAGACTGGGGTTCTTTATAAGTAGACACATGCGGTTACAACTCCGTGTGGACCGACAGCATGGGTGGGTCCCAGGAAGACACCGGCGGTACATAAATATATCCCATTGCATTGCCCAGCACAGCTGAGGTTACGTCCGATGAAATGCAGGTGGGCTTCGGCCCACACTGCATGCCCCAGTCTGACCGGGGTTTTTAATACATAGACACTGGCAGGTACAAATCCCTAATGTGAAGTCCCTGTGGACCCACAGCATGGGTGGCTCCCTGGAACCCACCGGCGGTACATAAATAAATCCCATTGCAGTGCCCAGCACAGCTGAGGTAACGTGAGGTTTAATGCAGGTGGGCTTCGGCCCACACTGCATGCCCCAGTCAGACTGGGGTTCTTTATAAGTAGACACATGCAGTTACAACTCCGTGTGGACCGACAGCATAGGTAGGTCCCAGGAAGCCACCGGCGGTACATAAATATATCCCATTGCATTGCCCAGCACAGCTGAGGTTACGTCCGATGAAATGCAGGTGGGCTTCGGCCCACACTGCATGCCCCAGTCTGACCGGGGTTTTTAATACATAGACACTGGCAGGTACAAATCCCTAATGTGAAGTCCCTGTGAGCATAGGCGGCTCCCTGGAACCCATCGGCGGTACATAAATGTATCCCATTGCAGTGCCCTGCTCAGCAGAGCTAACGTCACATACAATACAGGTGTGCTTTGGCCCACAGTGCATGCCCCAGTCAGACTGGTAATATGTACCTTAACAGTAACCGCATTGGTGGGAATGTGGTGGCGACTGCAGACCTAGTAGCGCGGTTTTATTTAGTTGGTTTTCGGAATGTGGCCAGGATTAAGTGGGCCGTGGTGGGGGGATGGTGGGGAGGCTCTCTTGTTGTGTCGGAAAAGATGAAATTCTTGGACTGCCACCAGACGGACCAATGCAAAGGTATTTGCCAAGAATGTTTTCAGTGTTGGAGGAGGAGGGGGATGTTTTTGAGGCACTACGTGTCCGTGGTTATATGCACCTTAACAGTAACCGCGTTGGTGGGAAATGGCCTCGCCACCATCATGTCTTTGGGAAGCCTCCGTTTCCACACCACAGTGACATAGCATTAGCAGCGGTATAGGCAGAGCCCAGAATTAGTAACATTTCAGCGGTAGCATTAGGGACAGGCCCCAGTAACATATCACTAGCAGCATTATAGGGGGAGCACAGTATTAGTTCCATTTCAGTAGTAGTAGCAGTCCAGACAGGCCCCAGTAACGGTTCCGAAGCAGCAGTATAGGGGGAGCACAGTCTTAGTTCCATTTCAGTAGTAGTAGCAGTCAAGACAGGCCACAGTAACAATTCCGAAGCAGCAGTATAGGGGGAGCACAGTATTAGTTCCATTTCAGTAATAGTAGCAGTCCAGACAGGCCCCAGTAACAATTCCAAAGCAGCAGTATAGGGGGAGAACAGTATTAGTTCCATTTCAGTAGTAGTAGCACTCAAGACAGGCCCCAGTAACAATTCCGAAGCAGCAGTATAGGGGGAGCACAGTCTTAGTTCCATTTCAGTAGTAGTAGCACTCAAGACAGGCCCCAGTAACAATTCCGAAGCAGCAGTATAGGGGGAGAACAGTATTAGTTCCATTTCAGTAGTAGTAGCACTCAAGACAGGCCCCAGTAACAATTCCGAAGCAGCAGTATAGGGGGAGAACAGTATTAGTTCCATTTCAGTAGTAGTAGCACTCAAGACAGGCCCCAGTAACAATTCCGAAGCAGCAGTATAGGGGGAGAACAGTATTAGTTCCATTTCAGTAGTAGTAGCACTCAAGACAGGCCCCAGTAACAATTCCGAAGCAGCAGTATAGGGGGAGCACAGTCTTAGTTCCATTTCAGTAATAGTAGCAGTCAAGACAGGCTCCAGTAACAATTCTGAAGCAGCAGTATAGGGGAAGCACAGTATTAGTTCCATTTCAGTAGTAGTAGCAGTCAAGACAGGCCACAGTAACAATTCCGAAGCAGCAGTATAGGGGGAGCACAGTCTTAGTTCCATTTCAGTAATAGTAGCAGTCAAGACAGGCTCCAGTAACAATTCTGAAGCAGCAGTATAGGGGAAGCACAGTATTAGTTCCATTTCAGTAGTAGTAGCAGTCAAGACAGGCCACAGTAACATTCCCGTTGCAGCAGTTTAGGGAGATAACAGTCTCTTTCACATTTCAGTAGTTGCAATATAGGCAAGGCCCCAGTTATATTTATGTAGCAAAAGTGTAGGCCAACCCCACACACCTTGCTGTAGCATGAGTGCAGGCGAAGCCCATAAAAATTACTAGGATTACACTGTAGGCGATGGCCCCAAAAATTGGTGTACCAACAGTACTAATGTACCTCAGAAAAATTGCCCATGCCCAACCAAGAGGGCAGGTGAAACCCATTAATCGCTTTGGTTAATGTGGCTTAATTTGTAACTAGGCCTGGAGGCAGCCCAGTTAAAATAAAAATTGGTTCAGGTGCAAGTTTCAACGCTTTAATGAGAATTGAAACGTATAAACATTGTTTACAAAAGTAATATGACTGAGCCTTATGGGCCTAAGAAAAATTGCCCGTTCGGCGTGATTACGTGAGGTTTCAGGAGGAGGAGCAGGAGGAGGAGGAGGAATATTATACACAGATTGATGAAGCTAAAAGGTCCCCGTTTTTTATGGTGATAGAGAACGATGCTTCCATCCGTGGGTGCAGCCTACGTATTCTTTAGGTACCGCTGCTGTCCGCTGGTGGAGAAGAGAAGTCTGGGGAAATCCAGGCTTTGTTCATCTTTATGAGTGTAAGCCTGTCGGCACTGTCGGTTGACAGGCGGGTTCGCTTATCTGTGATGATTCCCCCAGCCGCACTAAACACCCTCTCTGACAAGACGCTAGCCGCAGGACAAGCAAGCACCTCCAGGGCATACAGCGCGAGTTCAGGCCACGTGTCTAGCGTCGACACCCAGTAGTTGTAGGGAGCAGAGGCGTCACGGAGGACGGTCGTGCGATCGGCTACGTACTCCCTCACCATCCGTTTACAGTGCTCCCGCCGACTCAGCCTTGACTGGGGAGCGGTGACACAGTCTTGCTGGGGAGCCAGAAAGCTGACAAAGGCCTTGGAGAGTGTTCCCCTGCCTGCGCTGTACATGCTGCCTGATCTCCGCGCCTCCCCTGCTACCTGGCCCTCGGAACTGCGCCTTCTGCCACTAGCGCTGTCGAATGGGAATTTTACCATCAGTTTGTCCGCCAGGGTCCTGTGGTATAGCATCACTTTCGAACCCATGGGTACCCTCAGCAGTGGGCCAAGCTGTCTCTTCCCCCTTCTCCTCATGCTCCTCCCTCTCCTCCTCCTCCTCCTGTACGCGCTGAGATATAGACATGAGGGTGCTCTGACTATCCAGCGACATACTGTCTTCCCCCGCCTCCGTTTCCGAGAACAAAGCGTCTGCCTTTATGCTTTGCAGGGAACTTCTCAAGAGGCACTTGGGAACTCTCCAAAGGTTGGGCATCGGTCACGATAAACTCCTCTGGTGGGAGAGGAACGATTGCTGCCCAATCTGGGCAGGGGCCCGAGAACAGTTCCTGGGAGTCTGCCTGCTCCTCAGAATGTGTCATTTTCATGGAGTGAGGAGGCTGGGAGGAAGGAGGAGCAGCAGCCAGAGGATTCAGAGTTGCAGCAGTGGACGGCGTAGAACTCTGGGTGGTCAATAGATTGCTGGATGCACTTTCTGCCATCCACGCCAGGACCTGCTCACACTGCTCATTTTCTAATAAAGGTCTACCGCGTGGACCCATTAATTGTGAGATGAATCTGGGGACGCGAGAAACGTGCCTCTCTCCTAATCCCGCAGCAGTCGGCTGCGATACACCTGGACTAGGAGCTCGGCCTGTGCCCACACACTGACTTGGGCCTCCGCGTCCTCGCCCCCGTCCACGTCCTCTAGGCCTACCCCTACCCCTCAACATGGTGTATTACGAGATTAGCAGAAACAGAAAGCTGTAATTAAATGTGCCGCTTATTGGCCTGTGGTTGGAGGCTGACTTCGCGTACGTAACGCACTGCAGAGGCAGGCAACAATTATGCGCAAGGCTGGGTATTAATTCAACAACTACTACCCCCAGCAGAGACGCAGTAAACTGAAGGCAGTGACAGGCAGGCCTAATATTGTATTTTTGAGGAAGTTTTTGTGAACAACCACACTGCCTGTAATATAGTCTGTATTTCGATTTCCCTGTTGGAGGCTGACTTCGCGTACGTAACGCACTGCAGAGGTAGGCAACAATTATGCGCAAGGCTGGGTATTAATTTGTAATATACAGACTGTGTCCCAGCCTTATGGCGTCCTTTGGCTTGGTGGCTTGGTGCTTCCTTTCTGGTTGCGGAGACCAAGCCACCTGCCTTGCTCTCAGTTCACAAATTCAACAACTACTACCCCCCAGCAGAGACGCAGTAAACTGAAGGCAGTGACAGGCAGGCCTAATATTGTATTTTTGAGGAAGTTTTTGTGAACAACCACACTGCCTGTGATATAGTCTGTATTTCGATTTCCCTGTTGGAGGCTGACATCGCGTACTTTTTTTGGGAAAAAGCCCACTGCCTATATAGCCAGTATTCCTCTTTCCCTGCCTCACCAGTACTGCCCCTATACTGAGTAAAATGACTGCAGACTGAGGACGCAATGCTCTGCACGCCCGATATACAAAAAAAATAATAATTGTGCAACACTGCTCCCAGCAGCCTGAACAGTACTGCACACGGTCAGATGTGGCCCTAAGAAGGACTGTTGGGGTTCTTGAAGCCTAATATAACTCCTAACACTCTCCCTATAGCAGCAGCAGCACCAGCAGCACTGTCCCTGATCTATGTCAGAATGCATCTGTGGTGAGCCGCGGGCGGGGCAGATTTAAATACTCGGGTGTCATCTGATCTCCCCAGCCACTCACTGCAGGGGGGTGGTATAGGGCTGGAACGTCACAGGAGGAAGTTGTAATGCCTTCCATGTCTTTCTATTGGCTAGAAAAGCGCGCTAATGTCTCAGAGATGAAAGTGAAAGTAACCCGAACATCGCGTGGTGCTCGTCTCGAGTAACGAGCATCTCGAACACCCTAATACTCGAACGAGTATCTAGCTCGGACGAGTATGCTCGCTCATCTCTAGTTATTAGTAGTTTGATGGAGCATGCTGGTATAACCTGGGTATCTCCTATATATAATTATTTATGTACAGCTGGTATATGTTATACCTCCTGTATATAGTGATATGAACCATGATGGTATAATCTAAATATATATATATATAACTGTAGTGGACCAGAACAAAGGGGCCCCTCCATAATAGTGTGCATGCATTTGTCTACTGTATTATCAGTGTCTTCTGTGTTGCATGAATGATGTGTATTGCATAGCTGCAGCACTGAAAGAGTTAACTGTCTGGTATGTGAGCTGACTGTCTAAAAATTGTATCTAGTTACCCTCTGGGTGGGAGGCAGTAGAGCCACCGTGACAAGACCCAAACTCTACCCCGCTGTCTTCTAGGCTGGGGCTCGCTCCTCGGATGCTGCATATCCATACATAGTATGTAAGGCAGAAAAAAAGACACATCAATCTAGTTCAACCTATTACCCTCAATGTGGATCCAGAAGGCAAATAACGCCCAATGAGGCAGAAGCCAAGCTGTTTGAGGGCTTACTTTTTTTTCAAGACAAGTTGTAGTTTACTTTGTGTCTATTTTGAGACTGACATATAACTTTTTGATAACTTTTTATTTTGTCTTTGTGGAGGTGGGATAAACAAAAAACAGCATTCTTTTAGACTTCTTATGTAAGGCCTTGTGGGATAAATATCATGCTTATTTATCATACGGGTCTATGCTGGTGCAGCTGTATCAATTAAGTACGATTTAAATAAAAATTGTTGCCACAGTACAGGACTTTCTAAGGGAAAAAAATCTTTTTGGATTTTTTTTTTTTTGAATTTTCACTGAATTGTTTTTTTTCTAGTTTCACTAGACCGTGACAGAATTGATCAGGTGATCACTTGATCATTTTAGTCACTTACATAATACACTGCAATACTTTTGTCTATTATGCCTGTCATGCGAATCCATGCATGGAAGATCTTGAGAACTTCTTTAGGACTCTTGCATGCCATTACAGACCATCGGTACCCCGGCTCCTGTGCCACCGCCAGCATCGTGCCACGCTCTTGCCTTAGTTTGCGGGAACTGCAAAGTTTTCATGACCTAATATTATGGTGCAGAGTCCAACTACTTATACTGTTTGGTCCAGGGGCGTAACTATAGGGGATGCGGTTGTACCCGGGCCTAAGAGACTAAGGGGGCCCATAAGGCCTCTTTTCTCCATATAGGAAACCCAGTACTATGAATAAAACATTATATTTGGGGACCTGTTACAGGGTTTGCATTGAGGCCCAGGATCTTCAAGTTACACCTCTGGTTTGGTCTTTCCCACAGGACTGAATAGGCCTCACGATGCACTGCAAGCCACGGTACATTCTGCAGGCTACCTGTGGATTTGTACTCAGAATTCCGTTCTGTGTAAAAGGTCCCTAAAGAAGCACTATGCACAAAACTGATAAACTGTGTTATCCCAGTGCAGGACTTGAGGGGGCGATACATGACACAGGATGTCACATAACACAAAGTTGAATCCCTGACTCATGTAAGGCCCTTTAGGTCTGGCAGTAGAATTGTTCCTGTGAAGCGAATGTCAGCCAACTTGTTCTATTAACTCCTTAAAGACAGCCTATTTTTTTCTTATTTTCAGTTTTTCCTCCCCACTTTCAAAAAATCTTAACTTTTTTAATTATCCATCGACATAGCTGTCTGATCTATGTTGTGCTGGTTGTGTTGGAGGCGAGGGGATTTTGTTTGTACGACATACACATTGCTCCAAAAATGACATGATAACTTTATTCTATGGGTCAGTGTGATTACAATGATTCAAAATGTATATCTATAAATTCTAATTATTCTGTATTATGTCTGCCGCCATAACTTTCTTTTTTTGTTAACATAGTTGAATGGGGGCTCGTTTTTTGCAGGATGTCCTGTAGTTTCTATTAGTTTCTATTTGGTGTCTATTATAGTTTATACTTTGAAGTACATATGACTTTTTGATCACTTTTTATTAAATTCTGTTCTTGGAGACGATGTGACCAAAAAAAGCCCAATTCTGGTGTTTTTTTTCTCTCCTGACAGCGTTCTGTATGCGGGGTAAATAATGTTACTTTGATAGATTAGACTTTTACGAACGCAGTGAAGGCAAACACGTTTTAATTTTTTTAATTTTGATTATTTTATTATAAATATGGGGAAAAGATTTTTTTTAAACTTATTACCTTTTGTTATTTTTAATAAATACTAAAACCTTTTTAAACTGACTTTTACCATTTTTTTTTAGTTCCATATGGAACTTGATATTGTGATCATTTGATCGCTCCTGCATTAGGATATAAATACCATAGTATTACATTAGCATCGCTTGATAGCCAATCTGCAACCCTGGAGACTTTCAGTAGGACCCATAGCAACTCCAATTGGGACGTTTAAATGCCGCTGTCAGAATTGATGCTTGCATTTAAAGGGTTAACAGCCTCGATCATCGTGAATGCTGATTGTGGGTGTCAGCTGTGGGAAACAGTCAGCACCCTCATTGTATGGAGCAAGATCAGCTCTTGATTTCCCTCCGTACGAACCCTTCATACCCAGGATATAATTGTGTGTCCGGGAGCGTTAAGGGGTTAAGCCTTAAAATGTTTAAAATTCTACAAATTTCTAAAAATTTCTAAAAACTATTGTTACAGGGACTGAAGTTCAGTTTCAGACGCCACAATCTCCAGCAGGATCCTAGATCGATAATTAAATTCTGTCAGCACTAGAGGAAGCGGAGGAGATTATTGTCCACTATTTATACACTGAGCTCAGTAATAACACACTATGTATTAATCTCCTAAGGCTGCTTTCACATCTGTGTTAGAACCTCCGGTCGGAGATTGAGCCGCAGGTTCGGCATAAAATACCAGAAGAAAAAGCGTTGTATGTAGTGCTTTTTCTTCTGGTAAAATGCCCGGCAGCTGGGCGGAAACTAAATGGATCCCATTATAGTCAATGGAGCCATAGAATCACAGGATCTTTGATGGGTAAAGTTGGAAGGGACCTCCAGGGTCATCGGGTCCAACCCCCTGCTCAGTGCAGGATTCACTAAATCATCTCAGACAGATATTTGTCCAGCCTCTGTTTGAACACTTCCATTGAAAGAGAACTCACCACCCCCTGTGGCAACCTGTTCCACTCATTGACCACCCTCACTGTCTAATATCTAATCTGTTTCTCCTCCCTTTCAGTTTCATCCCATTGCTTCTAGCCTTTCCTTGTACAAATGAGAATAGGGCTGATCCCTCTGCACTGTGACAACCCTTCAGATATGTGTAGACAACTATTAAGTCTCATCTCAGCCTTCTTTTTTGGCAAGCTAAACATTCCCAGATCCTTTAACCGTTCCTCATAGGACGTGGTTTGCAGACAGTTAGAGTCTATTAAGAGCTGTTCGGTTCTGTCATAAAACGGACCCGTTCCGGCCAGGGGATTCCCCTTTCTTGCTCCCATAACAGAGCAAGAAAACAGAATCCCTGACGTAGATGTGAAACCACCCTAAGCTCCACTTACTGATGACAGATATTTTAGGTTTTCGCTCTATAGATCTGCAGGGAATTTGACACATTGTACAGGAAAATGAAGCTCCTAATAGGCGGCTATAAAATATATGAAATTAATTAGTGCAGAATATTGGACTTAAAATGAGGTGGTGTTAGAGGACCCATCACTTCTCTCCGGACATGTCTGCTTTAGCAAATACTAGTACTCTTACAGGGGTTGTCTCGCGGCGAAAGCAAAATTTTTTTTTTTAAATGGACCCCTGCATTATGCCCTGTGAAAAAGAAAGCATTTGTTAGTTTTTAAAAAGCACATTGCACTTACCTGCATCAGCGTTCTGCAGCTTCTTCATTTCTTCTTTTAAAGATGGCGCCGCTGGTCTTCTCCCACGGTGGACCGCGGGTCTTCCCATGGTGCACTGTGGAGTTTCATCTTCTGTCTTCCGCGCTCCACTGCCGATACAGCCACCTCATTGGCTGATCGGCACCACGTGACGGAGGCGGAGCTACGATGACGACGCGGTGACCAGCTCTCCGGCACGAGCGGCCCCATTCACCAGGCAGAAGACCGCACAGCGCAAGCGCGTCTAAAAACGCCAGAAGACAGCGAAATTAGATGGAGCCATGGCGACGGGGACGCTAGCAACAGAGCAGGTAAGTGAATAACTTCTGTATGGCTCATGTTTAATGCACGATGTACATTACAAAGTGCATTAATATGGCCATACAGAAGTGTATGACCCCACTTGCTGCCGCGAGACAACCCCTTTAACTTCATGTTGTGCCAGTTCTCTGTTATTCCTCTTAGAAATGTATCAATAAATTAGGTATTACTATTCCCATCATGTATCCACCGGTCCCAACACCCCCTAACAGTCTGGTCAGATGCTCCTCTCTACTGGTGGTCTGTGAGGAGCGTCCTGAGCCCGGTCACCTTGTGTGCCCTGTATCAAAACCACCTTGCATCACTTTTGGGAAGTAGCGATCCAGTCAGCCATGGCAGAGGATCATGGAATGTTTCCCCAATTTGTTTTCAATGGGGATACCTCACTTTGCGCTCGTGTGCACCTAGCACACCCCATTAAAAACAATGGGCGATGCGATGGAACGCCCAAAAATAAGGCATGTCACGATTTTTTTCCCGCGCCGCAATTTGATGCGGAAAGGAAATCGTTCATGTGTATGACCCCATTCAAAAGAATGGGGTCATATATTTCAAGATTTTTGCGTCTAGCAACGCACAAGTCTCTCAAAATTTTCCCGGCCTTGTGAAAGTGCCCTCACAGGGTGCAAATTATAAATCACTGGGTGAAGGAGGCTGAAAATAGAATGATTCTCTGTAAGGCCGGCATTACACGGTCATATTTGCTCGTGCAAAATTTGCATGCGCAATACACAAAGAAAAGATCCCATTGATTTCAATGGGTCCCTTCACATTTCAGTATCTTGCGAGCGCATTTCAGCCATACAGAATAAACGCAGCTTGCTCTACTTTTCCGCACACCAAAGATCCCCTATAGAAGTCAATGGGGGGTGCGCAAATGATGTGCAATGCTCTAGAAATCATTAGATGAATTAGCAATTTCAATTGGTTCGTCTGTTTGCTGTGCGCAAACGAACATGTCCTGTGGGCGGAAAAATACAGTAAGATACACTGGCATGTGTGCAAAAGAGTTGCGCTGAGTTTCATGCAAATGTGTATGCGCTCGTGTGACAGCGGTCTGAACCCGGGCGAGTTGGCATGTCTACTATAACTCCATCCTAGAGCGACCTGTACGAAAAAGCAGCATGTAAGTAATAAATCCTCTCCTCTTGCAGCAATAGTCCCTGAAATCAGATCTTCGGAACTAAATTACAACGCAGCGCTTATTAACCAGTGCCAGAACTCCACGCAGCCCTACGGCTGTGAAAAGTAAAGAAGATCAAAGACAGTGAAATCCATCTAATCCAATTTTAATGCCCTGAAAATAATTAAGCAAGTCGATGATGATAAGTTTTCTCCAGCGCAGTTAAAGAACAAGTAAGGAATAAAAAAAAGACTTGAAACAGTATAAAAACCGTTCCCTATGACTAATACCATTAGGAAACCTCCAACGCATCATATGCCTACACAGCTCACCGTATGGAATGCATTAGAATCAAGCATCGGTTTACAAAAACAGAAACATTTCCCATAGGTGAGCCTTGCATCTATACAGAACATTTGTGTAGCAGTACAGAACGGGAGGCAGATGTCTCTTCCCATACTTATTCCCAATGGACTGTGAGATGCTTTGGTCAGCTATTAACTTCCTTCCTTCCTTGGTTGAGTGAAAATGTACCAAAGCTATCAAATTCTGAAAGTGCTTTCCCTGGAGGTATTTTCCAATCCCGGCCAGTGAAATCATGAGAGAGAAAAAATCATTCCAGCGTGAAGCAGATTTTATTAACGTACACTGGAGACTCAAACGGGGGTCCTCCGAAGACTGACAAGTCACATGTGCGTATTAAAGGGAACCTGTCATCATGCAGTCTAAGCTAATGTTGTAGTAGTGCTGCTATAGACAATGCAATAGCACTAAACAAAGTACCTGTAGGCACACCGGTACCTTTATAATCAGCATTTAAAGTTTTACCACCAGGTATGCAAATGAGAGGAAAAGAGTCCGAGTTTTTGAAAAGAATCAGATTTTCTCTGCCTCCTGAGTTTGATGGATAGGCATGCAAACTTTCCTTAGTCTCCGTAAATCTCATGTAAACGCAGTGACAAGGGATGGCTGCGCCTGCGTACTATGCTTCTCCTGGACCTGTGGGTTCTCCCACTTCTAGCTATTTTCAGACAGCTCCATACATTATAGAGTGGTTTGGGATGGTACTGCAGGCTGAGTCTCATTGAAGTGAATTGGACTCGGCTTGCAGTGCCAACTCGGGCCACTGCAAAATGTATGAAGCTGTCCGAAAAAAGCTAGAAGTGGGAGAACCCCTTTAATACACCTGTGCTCTGTCAGCCATTAGTTCATTACATGACCTGCATTAGCTTCATTCTTCATCGGTTATCTGCTGCTATATACCGCCTAATGTAAGTAAAGTATCGGTTCGGAGTGCAGTTTACTTACGTTACGTGGAATATAGCTGCAGGTAACAGGATGAAGAATGAAGCTGCAAGGACTGCGGGTCGCGTAATAAACTAATAGCTGATAGAGCACAACTAAGCTCAAGAAGTCCGCACAGGTCCTGGAAAATGATAGTCCGCAGGCTCAGCCATTCTGTTAAGGTTGTGCGCCTGAGACCTATCATAGAATCATAGAATGGTAGAGTTGGAAGGGACCTCCAGGGTCATCGGGTCCAGCCCCCTGCTCAGTGCAGGATTCACTAAATCATCCCAGACAGATGTCTGTCCAGCCTTTGTTTGAAAACTTCAATAGAAGGAGAACTCACCACCTCCCGTGGTAACCTGTTCCACTCATTGATCCCCCTCACTGTCTATGAGCAGTCCTGTCCTGTGTTCAGTGCGTGTGAACAGTGTTGTGTGCTACGTGTGTTTTGTGCATATCTCCAGATTCCTGATCAGGGACAGCTAGGTCCCAGAAGAAGACGGTGGGAGTGACCATATCAGGACAATTACCCCGCTTTTAGGCAAGGGCTCCCCACTTTCCCTGGTTAGTAAGGGACAAGGGTCCTTCCATTTCAGCCTGGAGAGGTGCAATTGGTGTTATGCAACACTATAGTGTGTTTGCAGTTTTAAAAGGGACTCAATTCTGCACTGACTGGGGGAAGGGAGGCGAGCTTTCTGCTCCTGAAAATGATGAACTGCAAGGCATTGCACTGCATTTAATAAAATGTAAGTCTCATGAAAACTACAGCGTCATCTCATGCTGAAACCAGCGGGCGAGTCCTTACTTCATGCTGCTGTCCGAGAGGGCAGCATATCAGTGCTGACAGGTTCCCTTTAAAGGTGACATGACTGCAGGACATGATTTACAGAACATGAATTACAAATAAGATAATTATAGTTTAATATAAGAGCCCGGAGAACACCTGCTGCCGCAGGCCGAGCGGCACAAAGTGAGAGAACACAAGCAAGTGTAATTATCTCCCTCTAGGGATTTCTACCCTAATTGCACAGTTACAAACGAGCTGATGCAGCATTAACCTTGATTGCATGATGACTGTATTAATAGGGAAAAGGACAGACTTCACAAACTTTACACAACACAATGTCTCTGTTCCCAGGAGGCAGCAAAAAATTTGTGTTTTTTTTTTTTTCACTTTATAGATCATTATTGCCTTCATTTCATTAAACAATGACCTGTGTGCTCTGCTGACATGCTGGTTTTAGTAAATACTTGTATTCCCCAGGTATTAAAATGCTGGAGCATCCTTCCTTAGAACTCTGCATTGTGGCATTCCTCTCTTATTCTTCCTGGAAACGTATGAACTGATAACTGGGAGTTACAATTGTCAACAGAGTCGGTCACTATCAGCTCTGATTTAGCTTTCTCAGAATGTTTACGGACACATCTTCTTGGCATTGGGAATAGTAAAAACCAGCTGTGAATATAGTCATACATTTTCAGAAGCTCATACTGAGCTTGGTTCTGGTGCCATATTTATGTTATTAGCTTAGTTTTGGTGCTGAAATTATGTTATAAGCTTGGTTCTGGTGCTGTATTTATATTATGACCCTGGTTTTGGTATCATATTTATATCATGAGCTTGTTTCTGGTGCCGTATTTATGTCCTAAACTTGGTTCTGGTGCTGCATTTATGTCAGGAGCTTGGTTTTAATGTCGTATTTATGTTATGAGTGTGGTTCTGGTGCCTTATTTATGTTTTGAGCTTAGTCTTGGTGCTTTATGTATGTTATGAGCATGGTTTTGGTGTCATATATATGTTATTAACGTGGTCCTGGTATTGTGTATATATATATAATGAGGGTGGTTCATGTTATTTTGTTTCTGGTGCTGTATATATGCTATTATCTTGGTTCTGTTACAGTATTTATTTGGTAAGCTGTTCTGATGTGGGTATGCTGCCATCTTTCTGTTATTTGCACGTGGCAGCCTGTGTATTCTGAATTCTTCTCCCTTGTCTCCTCCTCTCTAGTTCCTCTGGTACAAGACAGGAGGGAGGATGCAGGATGCAAAAGACTACCACATATTGCACTGCTCAGGAAGAAGTTAAAGGGGTTGTCCCGCGCCGAAACGGGTTCTTTTTTTTTTCAATAGCCCCCCCGTTCGGCGCGAGACAAACCCGATGCATGTGTTGAAAAAAAAAACGGATAGTACTTACCCGAATCCCCGCGCTTCGGTGACTTCTTACTTACCTTGCGAAGATGGCCGCCGGGATCTTCACCCTCGGTGGACCGCAGGTCTTCTGTGCGGTCCATTGCCGATTCCAGCCTCCTGATTGGCTGGAATCGGCACACGTGACGGGGCGGAGCTACGAGGAGCAGTTCTCCAGCACGAGTAGCCCCATTCAACACGGAGAAGACGCTGAAAATTAGACGGCACCATGGAGACGGGGACGCCAGCAACGGAGCAGGTAAGTGAATAACTTCTGTATGGCTCATAATTAATGCACAATGTAAATTACAAAGTGCATTAATATGGCCATACAGAAGTGTATACCCCAACTTTGTTTCGCCGGACCAACCCTTTAAGGTAACAGTATATTTAGAAAATAATGGCAGGTGGTTGCAGACCGCATAATCTGTATATGCAGAGTGCAGAGGGTAGTACTACTTTCGGGGTCACAAAGAGGGCATTATTATTTTGTGAGGGCACAAAAGGGGAATTTTTACTGTGTAGAAGCACAAAGAGGGCACCTATCACTCTTGTGTGTGCGCGGGGGGTTAAGCTGAACCTTTGCACTTTTAGATACACCCCTGGCCATAGTTAGGTATTCTATTCTTCTATTATGTAAAGGCATTCCAAAGTCATAAACTTATATTAATCTGATACAATAGCTAAACAATTTGGCAATAAAATGAAAACCCTCCCTCAGTGAAACTTCAAAGCTTCCAGTAAAGAATAAGCCCACTACGATAATTCTCCATGCTGTTGCTGAAGAAATCACATGGGTAAACTGATGCCATGTCTCTCTATGGAAATGACGAGTTCTTGTCACAACATAGCTGTACTAACGCCAGGAAAGGCCCATGGAGACTGGATGGAAGGCTACACTGAAATGAAACGTCAGCACGGGTGCTTGGAGACTACATCACTGTCAAGACAACATACACAGAGCTAAAGCACAAAGAATACCATACTTCTCTGAACATGTAGTAGTGCGCCCTGCAGAATCAGACGCCTTAAGAAGTCTATGTCTGCTCCCTATCAGAATCATACACTTTAAATATTAGATGGTGAAATGTAGGAATACCTGGGGAGATTTATAAGAAAAGGTCAGATATAAATATCAAAGAATGACATTGGCAGTTGCTGCTCCGAGCATGAAACGGGATCAGAACTGCTGACTATTTCCATCTACATGGCAATGGAGCAGAAGTGCCCTGAAAAGGGCAACCCCACACTGGAATGTGACCTGCCTCTCCCTATATTTCCCTAAGAAATAGGGAGAGGTTAAGAGGAGGGGGAGGTACTAAATACCAGGGCATCTATTACCTCCCCCTCCTCTTATCTTCTCCCTATTTTTTTAGCTAAGGAAATATAGGAAGTGTGGGGTGCCCTTTTTGGGTCGGTTACTCCGCTTCCTCATCTAGATATTGTAATTTGGGACATTGTAGGGTGCAATTTTTTATATAATTTGATTACTGTGAAACTCTAAAACTTTTTGTAGTTGTGAATATTTTTCTTCCATTTATTCTTGACCTTCTGTGATCTTTTAATGGAGCAAAACCATCAGATCTAGACAGAAACTACCACACAAACAGGCAACAAACATCACCTATGTTTTAGCATTGATGCAGATTCAGATCAATATATGTGATTTGAAATTTTCTACATTTTGTCAGCCTCCATCAAACATGCATGAACATTTCTGAATATGGCCACAATATCAATGGTCCTTACCAATATTTTTAGTGTCACTAAAAACACTGTTCACATAAAAAAGATGCATGGAATACTATTTTAATGTATGAAAGATGTAATTCAAGATGCCTAGAGGTCTCCATAGATTATAGATTGATGGTAATCACTTTATTAGTCTTTATACGGGGGTGGAATCTTTACTGAATTATAACCCATTCTCATGCAAAAGCTGTATTCACAAGTCTGCAGGTCTTTGAGCTAAATAAATTATTTCAATCTCATAGATTTTTAGCACATGCACAGAATATGGCACACATTTATGATTTATGTGGGTCCCATCTCTGAAACCCAGACCTATCAGCAGAATGCAGGTCTCCCAATCCCATCCTGACTCAAAGAAACAGCATAAAATAGCCAGTTAGGCTGTTTCCCTAATTCTGGCTACTAGTGGCAATTAGCATTCCCATCTAAGTCAAATACCCCTTTAATGGTGAAATCACACATGTGATGAATATATTCTTAATCTCCGGCATTATTTGCTTGCTCAGTTTCTGCCAAGAACTTCATGGAACCCTTTGGTTCTGGAAATACACAAATGTGTTGAAACTGAAAGGATGCAAGTATTTGACTCCTTAACACCTTGAAAGTAGTCCTCAAATCTCCTGGATGATTAGCTTCAATAGTCAGTAAGTTTTCAATAAACGAGTGCTTACATGATAGTCAATGTAATAACTAGGAAAAGTGCAACTCACTTTACTTAAATAGACGTTTTGTGCTAAAAATCACTCCAAAGTGTTGGTCACTAGGGGTCTCTCTTACTTGTAAGTTGCTGTCCACTGCTTGTTGTTATGTTGTAGGAGCTGGTGCCAGGCAGAGTCCATCTCGACAGGATTGACATCGGCATGGGGATGGTGTAGCCTCTGGAGGACAGAGGCTTTACTGTAGCTTTGTCACCAGGGTCCTCCAGAGGAAAATCCAACTCAACTTATCTGCCCAACTCAGGTCCCTTGGCATCAGGAAAAAACTCACCATCCTGCTACCTGTTACTACTGACCAGTTCACATTCCAGTTTGCAGTATCATCATCAGCACAAGGGAATGACCAGAGCCACAGTCCATGGTTGCAGTAAAACAGGAACCAACTTTATTAATTGCGGAGGACTTCACCTTCTCTCTGGTGAGAAACTTGTGCACTAGTCAAGATGCCAGAAGCCAGATTCAGCTCCCTCAGCTCCAGACTTCCTCACAGTCTGCCTTCATTTTGATTTTTCTCTGAGTTCTCCCTATCCAAATGCGGGTGACCGCCCTTCTATATCATACCCTGGTTACCAGGGCAGTGGGGAAAATTGGTATGTTACGCCAGACACAGGTTTCTTTTACCAACCCTCAGGGGGCACAGACTTAAACAATTTATGGTAACAGGAATATGTATGTAAAAGCAACAGTAAAAGTCACAAACGACAAGATAGCATCCCCTTACCAAGTCCTGCCTATCTCTAGTAACAGAAATGAACAGAATAACAGGAAGTGAAGGATATGGACGACTCATGATGCTGAGAGACGTCTTTTGAGAAGAGAAGGAAGTGAGTTTTAATGTTAGTTAGTCACATGAACACTGTTCAGAACTTCTCCA
This sequence comes from Eleutherodactylus coqui, assembly GCF_035609145.1. Lineage (NCBI taxonomy): Eukaryota > Metazoa > Chordata > Amphibia > Anura > Eleutherodactylidae > Eleutherodactylus > Eleutherodactylus coqui. The sequence continues at coordinate 10,987,304 of NC_089848.1, read as the reverse complement.
GTATTCTCCATGATGTTGTTATTTATGTGTGTGTGCTACAAAAAGTTAAAGGGGCTTTCCATGCAGTGCCGGCTGTCAGTTCCGGGATACACCAGGGTTGGAGCGAAAACCGCTACTCTGACCCCTGTGTAGTGGCCGACACTTCTAATTGCAGTTACGAGCGCCAACATTACACAGGGGTCAGAGAAGTGGTTTCCACTCCAACCCGAGCGTATTCTGGCGCTGCCCGGGAAGCCCCTTTAAGGGTCCAAGAACACAGACTTCACCATTGTCATCTTCTTATTGTGAAGCTACAACATGTGAGAAGATTATTTTCTCTGCACATTCTCAGTTTAAATGGGAAGTCCAGCAACCCTGAGATATTTTACAGACAACTTACAATGTGATAAAATTTAAAAAAGGAGTAATATTCATCTTACCAATCCTCTACCTCCTCTTAGTTTGCACCTCACCGGTCTTTGTACTGTACAAGCCGCTCCAGCGATAACATGTTAACATGATATGTGACCACTGCAGCCAATCACAGGCAGCAGCAGTGACACACCATACTGACATATCACCAATGGAGCCAGGTGAACAGTGATCAGTGGGAGACCCCGTAGGGTTCAGCACAGGAGCTGTGATATTTTACTTGATTTTTCTCTATGCAGTGATATGTTTGTAAATGTAGTGTAGGGACTTGCAAGATAACGAGGACCCTTGATGTGGGTTGTGAGCTTATGTATTTTGGTCAAAATATTAACTAATACCTCGTATTTATCATTGTTTTTTGCAGTAAGTAGCCTGGCTTTGGATGCCAGGGACGTCCGGGGTGGCGGTCCAGTTTGGCTCACTTTAAAATGCAATGCAACCCTCTGGATTAAATCTTATGTGGCGTAATTAACAGGTTTTAAAGCCTGCATGGTGCAATACACATATCAGTTGGACTTGACACCCTTTGTATGCCTTATCTATGTGCAAGTATAATACTAAGCAGCCCTCCTCCCAACTTGTGGTAGCTATGTGACTTCCTGCTCATTCATATCTTGCACTTGTGCAATGCTCCTCCATATAGCAGTCTGCCAATCTGCATTCTACTGGAAAGTAGTGTTTGTATCTGCACTTGTGTAGCTTTGTATTAGTACATAGGTAAACATGGCCACTGGCAATGATATTTGAGTTTATTTTTTGTAAATGTATTGTATGGACTTGCAAGATATCTAGGACCCTTGTCGTGGGCATGAAAGCTTTCGTATTTTGGCCAAAATATTAGCTATTAAAAGCAGTCTGGTTTTGGATGTTGGGGAGCCCGGGCTGTCAGTCAAGAACGACTCACTTTTGAAGTGCAGGGCAACCCACTAAGCTGAATCGTATGTGGCATCATTAATAGGTTGTAAGCCTGCATGGTGCACTACACTTATCAATGGGACTTGATGCCCTTTGTATGCCCTATCTATATGTAAGCATAATACTAAGCCGCCACTTCCCTAATACATGGTAGGTGTGTACGTAGTTGTTCCTCAGTATCTTGCGCTTGCACAATGCTCCTTCATGTAGCAATCTGCCTATCTGCATTGTACCGGGAAGGGGTGTATAACTGTCCTTGTATAGCTATGTATGAGTATATAGTTAACTATGGCCGCTGGCAGTGATATTAGAGTTGATCTTTCCTTAGCAGTGAAATATCAGCACGGCAGGGGCGGAGGATTAGTAATGTATTATTCCTTATATTTTATAGGATTGAAGCTGTTTATATAAAAACTTCACAGGGATGGACAACTCCTCTAACATTATATATCCTTTTACACAGTTCATTATTAATGGCACTTCAAAGAAATGGATAAATTTGTAATTTTGAGTAAACCCTCATGCACACAGCCATATTACAGCTCTTTACAACCTGTATACAAGGTCATAATATGACACCCATAGATGGGATATGAAGGCATGCAGAGGCAAATGTGTCATTCTTCATCAGATACCATATGAAGGAGGTAATGCAAAGCCTACGGAGGTGCTATATGGAAGGCCTGTTGATCCATTGCATGCAGCGAGGGGTACTCTGGTTACTGTTCGATAACCATATGGTGTTTTTATGTGATTTTATTCAGGAGGACCAGCAATCATTCACACTTCTAACGTATGTTTTTATTCTGTAATGGGCAATTTTAGTTTTCTTTATGTTAATTAAGCACAAAATGAACAGTCCTATTCAATGCAGGCAAGCTGCCGCATCTGCTACACAATGATTAGTGTAAGATCCATTATAGAAACGACACACATAGAGGTCTATTAGCAGACTAATGGGTGTGTATACATCAGGATAGAGCCCTTTGTTATATATGGAAATGCCTGTTCATAAGTGACAAGTGCATTAAAAACTTTGACACAAATGAATGCATTTTGATGTAAAGAAACTAAACATAACACCCCATCCCCATAGTTTTACTTACAAGTATTAAAGGGGTTGTCTCGCGGCAAACATCAAAATTTTACATTACCCCATTCCCCCTGTCACCCCCCTGGCATAAAATAGCAATTTAAAGCGGTTTTTAAGCTGCTTGCTACTCACCGATCCGACGAAATATGAACTTTAAAAGATCTTCTCCCCAAGATGGCCGACGGTCCTTTCCCAGGGATGCACTGCTGTTTTCTCCCATGGTGCACCACGGGTCTTCTCCCATGGTGCACCATGGGCTCTGTGCGTTCCATTGCCGATTCCAGCCTCCTGATTGGCTGGAATCGGCACATGTGACGGGGCGGAGCTACGCGATGATGCATAGAAGGGGGCGGAGCCAGAACACTGCTCGTGCCGGACCGAAGAGAAGCCAGAAGACCCTTCTGCGCAAGCGCGTCTAAAAACGCCAGAAGACAGCAGAATTAGACAGATCCATGGAGACGGGGACGCCAGCAACAGAGCAGGTAAGTGAATAACTTCTGTATGGCTCATATTTAACCCCTTAATGACATGGCCTATTTTGGCGTTGAGGACCAAGCGATTTTTTGGTATTTTTCCATCTCCATTTTTCAAAAGCCATAACTTTTTTATTTTTCCGTGGACGCGGCCGTGTAAGGGCTTGTTTTTTGCGTGGCGATCTGTAGTTTTTATCGGTGCCACTTTTGGGTATATAGACAATATCGTAAATTTTTTTTTTTTTTAATGATAACAGGGAGAGAAAACGCATCAATTCTGCCATAGATTTTTTTTTTTTTTTACAGCGTTAATCATGCAGCATAAATGACACACTAAAATTTTTCTGCGGGTCGGTACGGTAACAACGATACCAAAATTGTTATATTTTTTTTAGGTTTTTACACTTTTTTGCAATAAAACCCCCTTTTTTTGGAAATCTTTTTTTTTTCTCTATAGCTGCATTCAAAGTCCTGTAACTTTTTTATTTTTCTATGTACGGAGCTCTTTAAGGGCTTATTTTTTGCGAGACGAGCTGTAGTTTTTATTGGTACCATTTTGGTGAATGTACGGCTTTTTTGATCACTTTTATTGCATTTTTTGTGAGGCAAAATGCTAAAAATTAGCATTTTGCCTCTGTTTTTTAGCGTTTTTTTTTACGCTTTTTGTCGTACAAAATAAAAAGCATGTTCAACTTTTTGTACACGTCGTTACGGACGCGTCAATACCCAATATGTGGGGTTTTAGTTTTTTTTCCCTTTTTTTATGCTAATATTAGAAAAAGCATAAAAAAGGGGTTTTTTACATTTTTTTTTTTACATTTTTCTTTTTTTTACACTTTTCTTTTCTTTTTTTTAATACTATTTGAGTCCCTCTGAGGGACTTACATCACTGTGCCTATGATCGCTGTCATAAGGCATGGCAGAGCTACTGCTCTGCCATGCCTTATCGCTTGTACAGCGAAAATAGGCACAGGCAATACAGGACGCCAGTGTCTGGCGTCCTGTTGCCATGGTGACAGGCCGGGCTCTCGCGATAACATCGCGAGTTCCGGCCGGAGACACACAGGGATCGCGATCCCTCTGTGAACTCTTTCCCTGCCGCGATCTACTTAGATCGCGGCAGGGAAGGGGTTAACAGCGGCGGGCGCATCTCCGATGCCCCCCCGCTGTTGGAGCGGGACGCCGGCTGTGACTGACAGCCGGCTCCCGCTGCGGGATAGCGCGGGATCACATGTGATCCCGTGCTATCTCCAGGACGTACCAGGTACGTCATGTTGCGGGAAGTACCAGGCTGCCATGACGTACCAGGTACGTCCAGGAGCGGGAAGGAGTTAATGCACGATGTATATTACAAAGTGCATTAATATGGCCATACAGAAGTGTATAACCCCACTTGCTTTCGTGAGACAACCCCTTTAACCCCTTAACGACCAGCCCATACGTCCTCCCGAAGTGGGCTTTATTCTCTGAGGACGTAAAAACATGTGTCCTGCAGAGAATAAAGCCCCTCGGGCTTTGGACGTGACAGCTCCATGCTGTCGGTGCCCGCAGATAGCCGACAGCATGGAGCTGTCATCCTGTGCTGCACGGAACCCGCCCCCGGCAATGCGATCGGCGCTATCCAATCGATAGCGCCGATCGCATAAAAGTTAAAAAAAAGTTGAAAAAAAGTTAAAGATTCAGCTGCCCTGATGGATCGGATCCATCAGGGCAGCTGAAAATACTCACCCGCCTTCTCCGCGCTGCCCGCTGAAGATCCTCTCCTCCCGGACACGAAGCCGGCCTTCTGAGCATGCGCACCAGCGGCATTACGTCAGCCGCATGCGCAGAAGGCCCGGAGCCGCGGGAGATTTAAAATCTCCTGGCTCCCGGCTCCTGTAGGTCCCCGGTACCCGCGATCGCCGTTATCCAATGGATAACGACGATCGCGGAAAAGTGAAAAAAAGTGGAAAAAAAGCAAAGTTTCACCTCCCCTCATGGATCGGATCCATGAGGGGAGGTGAAAATACTCACCTCGGTCCTCCCCGATGTCCCGCTGTCCCGGGACCCAAAGTCCCCTTCTGCGCATGCGCGCTCGATGATTGACGTCGGGCGCGTGCAGAGAGGGGCTCGAGCCCCGGGAAATTCAAAATCCCTCTGTTCCTGGCTGCCATGTGTAGCCTGGAGCAGAGGGATGTCACTGGGGACATGATCACTGTCATCCAATGGATGACAGTGATCATGTAAAGTAAAAAAAAGTGTAAAAAAGGAAAAAAAAAAAAAAAGAAAAAAAAGTTTTAAAAAGTTAAAAAAATGTTAAAAAAAGCTTACGTTTCATCCCCCCTCACGGATCATATCCGTGAGGGAGGATGAAAGTACATACATAAGGCCCCCGGATTTATCCGCGGACCTTACCCCAGCTTCTGCGCACACGCCCGTTGCCAAAATGGCGGACGCATGCGCAAAAGCTGTGGATTGCCAGGATAATTTAAATTCTCCCTGCTCCTGGCTACAAAACGTATCCAAGAGCCTGGAGATTTCACGGGGGGCCGCGGTGAGCGGTTCCTGGTCACGTGTTCGCCGTTATGCATTAATGGCGATCACGTAAAAGTAAAAAAAAAAAATTGAAGTTTCATCTCCCCTCACAGATGCGATCGGTGAGAGGAGATGAAACTTTTTACCGGAGGCCTCCGTATTTGAACCCTGACACAATCCTCCTCCGTGAACCTTCCCGAATTCTGCACATGCGATTGCCGGCAAAAAGCCGGACACATGCGCAGGAGTCGGGGAGCTCAGGAAATTTAAAATCTCCTTCCTCCCAGCAACCAACGGTCGCCGAGAGCCTGGAGCAGTGACGGGTGGCCTCGTTGAGCGGTCGCCGGTCACCTAATAAAAAAGTAGCGCTCTAACATAGGTCGGTCTCACATGAACAGATAGGAATTACGGATTCCGCATGCGTCTGATCCGCGCTAATATGCAGATCAATCGCATTGGATTACACAATTCCGCTCACATTAGTGGGTTGGAATTATGTAATCCACTCGCAGAAAAGAGAACGCAGCACGTTCTATTTTACTGCGGCTATCCGCAACATAGGCCCATTGTGCTCCATGTGCTACATTGTATACGGGCTGCGTGTACCTGTGTCATCGCTAAGTGACGGTGCGGGAAATACAAACAAAAAAAAGGTGTACTGCGCATGACCGCCCGTGTAAATACACAGTTATGCGCAGTACATTACGCGGCCGTACGCAGGGTTACAGCCGGGCTCACAGCTGGGATCTGCTGCGGGCCTCCACAAGTGGATTCCGCCTACGGCCGTGTGAGCCGGGCGTTATTCAGACCGCTACCTGTAATACGTATTTTACAAGAAGCCCCGGGAACACTCGCCTTCATGCAGTTCCAGGAGCAGCTTGTTGAGTGCCTTCTGTGTGAGACCGCTGCACCTCATCAAGCTTACGGAGACTCACGGAACGCCACTTTTTACACCCCATACCTGCCACTGAGGTCAAGAAATGACCCCCAAAAAGCATGAGAGGAGGGGGGATACCGGTTTTATTGCCCCATGTGCCCATCCCAACCAGCCCCCGTAATTACCCCTGTCTTCGGAAATACCACAGAAATCACACTATTACTTTTATCTAAGATTTGTGAACGCCGAAAAGGGCGCGGAGTGTGTGGGCGGGGGGGGGGGGGGGGGGGGGAATTTTTAGGGAGCCAATTTTTATTCCGTACAAATAAGCAATGGGGCCTGGAATGTATTCAGTTGTGCCCTGAAATCCAACGGGTGTTCCCTCCATTATAGGCCTTGCCATGAGCCCTGTAAGTAAATTAGGGTCACAATGGGTATGTTTCTGAACACGGGACAAACAGGGGTATCCATTTGGGGGTGAATGTCTTCATTCCTATGTACGCTGTACAAAAAAACTTTTTAAATTGAAAAAATTGCCCAAAAAAATTGAAAATCGTAACTTTTTCCTTCTGCTTTGCTTAGATTCAGTCAAATACTGTGGGGTCAAAATACGCAGTACACCCCTAGATGAATTTGTTAAGGGGTCTAGTTTTCAAAATGGGGTCATTTGAGGGGGTTCTTTATAGTTTTGGCCGCTCAATAGCTCTATAAGTGGGCAATGGGGCCTGGAATTTATTCAGTTGTACCCTGAAATCCAACGGGTATTCCTTTCATTGTAGGCCTAGCCATGTGTCCTGTACGTCTATTAGGGCCACAATGGGTATGTTTCTGAACATGGGACAAACAGGGGTATCCATTTTGGGGTGAAAGTCTTCATTTATACATGTGCTGTACAAAAAAAACTGTTTTTAAATTGACGCAATAGCCCAAAAAATGAAAATCGTAATTTTTTCTTACTGCTTTGCTTCGATCTATTCAAAAATTGTAGCATTAAAATACAGAGTACACCCCTAGTTAAATTCGTTAAGGGGTCTAGTTTTCAAAATGGAATCATTTGTGGGGGTTCTCTATGGTTTTGGCCGCTGAAGAACTCTACAAGTGGGCAATGGGGCTTAAAAGGACTTCAAGCAAAATCTCTGTTCTGAAAGCCACCGATTACTCCTTTCATTTTGGGCCCCGTTGTGCATGCGGACATAATATTAGGGCCACAATGGGTATGTTTCTGAAAACAGTACAAACAGGTGTATCCATTTTGGGGTGCAAGTCTTCCTTCATATGTGTGCTGTACAAAAAAAGCTGTTTTTAAAATGACTGAATTGCCAAAAAAACGAAAATCCTAATTTTTTCCTTTTGCTTTGCTTGAATTTATTCAAAAACGGTGGTGTCAAAATATGCAGTACACCCCTAGATACATTCCTTAAGGGGTCTAGTTTTCAAAATGGGGTCATTTGTGGGGGTTTTCTATGGTTTTGGGCGCTCAAGAACTCTACATGTGTGCTATGGGGCCTAAAAGGACTTCAAGCAAAATTTCTGTTTTGAAAGACACTGACTACTCCTTTCATTTTGGGCCCCGTTGTGGACTCAGATATAACATTAGGGCCACAATGGGTAGATTTCTGAACACGGGAGAAACAGGGGTATCCATTTTGGGGTGTAAATCCTCATTTTCATGTAAACTATAGGAAAAAAATATGTCTTTAAAATGACAGATTTGCAAAAATATGAAATTTTACTTTTTCTCCTCTAAATTGAATTAATTCCTGAAAAAAAACTGTGGGGTCAAAATACTCATGACACCCCTCAGTGAATACATTAAGGGGTGTAGTTTTTAAAATGGGGTCATTTGTGGGGGTATCTATTATTCTGACACTCATGAGCCTTTCCAATCTTGGCTTGGTGTAGGAAAACAAAGTGTTCCTCAAAATGCTAAAAAGTAATGTTAAAATTGTACGTCTCCTAAATGGTTAAAAAAAAACAAAAAAAAAACAAAAGTTTTTCCAATGTGCGCCCAAAAATAAAGTAAACGGGTGGAAATATATATCTTAGCAAAAAATTCTATATTATGTTTGCACATATTTAAGATATTGCAGTTGGAAATGTGAAAAAATGACAATTTTTTCAAAATTTTCCCAATTTTGGCGCTTTTAATAAATAAACACAAATTCTATCGGTCTTTTTTTTCCGCCTAAATGAAGTACAACATGTGGCGAAAAAACAATGTCAGAATCGCTTGGATATGCAAAACCTTTCTGGTGTTTTTCCATGTTAAGGTGACACATGTCAGATTTGCAAAATTTGGCCTGGTCATTAAGGCGCAAACAGGCTTGGTCACTAAGGGGTTAAGGAAAGGGGATATTGAACTGAAATAAGGGATTGCTCTGTATTCTGTCTTAGGCCGGGTTGACATTTTCGCTGGAAAAATGCCATGAAGCTGAGCGGAAACCAAACCACATTTTTATTCAATGTTCTGTTCCATCATAAGTCGGAATCCATTCAGTCAGGGGATTCCCCTTCCTGCTTCCCGAAAGGGGCAGAAAACAGGAACCCCGATGCACATGTGAAGGCATTAATCAGGCTCACTGGTCACTATATGATTTAAAAGGCATTAGTTTCAGGGTGAAGTGTCTGATCACAAATATATAAATCCTTCATATCTACCAGCATTCAACTGCATCATATAATGAGAACACAAAAACAGCCGTCCCCTCTGCCACTGTTGGAGTTCTCCTTTACATTTCGAGTTGACAATAAGGCTACTGGGATCTGAGTTCTCTCATCTGTCCAAATTAATTAGCAATGATCGCGGAGAAAGAAATATCAACTACTGTGTTTCCACAAAAGTAAGACTCTGTCTTATATTCATTTTTGCCCCCAAAAGAGGCACTCTGTCTTATTTTTAGGGGATGTCTTATTGTACTTACCTGACAGGCTCAGTCCGCATCCCTCCCGCTGCTCTCCAGAGCTCTGGCAGACTTCCTGCAGTCCTCAGCCGCCCACAGAAGATCGCTTCCGGCTTATGGGATTCATAAATCGTGCCTCCAGGAAGCGATGGTTCTCGAGCGCTGCTAAGCCAATCAATGCTAAGCAGTGCTCACCGTCATCGCGTTGTGCAGGCGGGATTTATGAATTGGATGAGCAGCAGCATTGATTGGCTGTGATTGATTCTCGAGCGCTGCTCAGCCAATCAATATAGCGCTGGATGAACCAATCACAGTCAACATGTTGAATCATCAAGTGCTGTATTGATTTATGAATTCTGTAATCAGTCAGCAATCTTCTGTGGGTGGCCAAGGACTACAGGAAGCCTGCCAGAACAGAGGGAGGGATGTGGACCAAGCCTACTAGATAATGTATTGTTTTGGATTTTTTTAATATAATGCAGCTAGGGCTTATTTTCGGGGTGGGGCTTATATTTAAAGCCTCCCTGAAAAATCAGGGTAGGGCTTATTTTCAGGGAAACAGGGAGTGTGAAGTCACTGCTGTGCTGACCAATTCAGTGTTGACTTTATTTATAGTACAAAGCATAACAAAAAATGTATATAGTGTCCAATCACGAGAGACAATTCCCTGAAGGTAGCAAATCATTACAAAGTCTAGCACTGACAAATGAATACATCACCCATTATCTGCTTTAGAAGAGAAAGGAATGTGGATACATTGATTAAATATGGTCTCCAAGACACAATCAACGCCCCTCCCCGAGTATCAAATCCAGTATTTCAGTCCAGTTTACACTACTTCATGAGCTTTAGATTGATCTATATTAACCCCTGAATGACACGTGTAATACAGAATACTTTCACAGGCACTAAAACAATTATGCGTTAAATGAAGTTTAGTGCACTACCAGTTTATCGTAAAGACAACATAGGTTCCTTTATCTGAATGTTTGCATTGAGTAATTCCCAATAGGCTACAAGAGCACCAGGTGAATCTGTGACTACCGATCTGTCATAGTCTAAGAACAAACTCCTTTAACATGGCTCGATGCGAGCCGCGTGACGAGCACTAATGAACAAGGTCAGCATTCATCTACTTGGTCTTTTACATAGATTCGAGGGCCGGATGTTTCTTACAGCTGATGCCCGCCCTCAGCAGCTATGATCAGCACTCCTGCTGATCAGAGCTGTTAACCTTTTAATTGCTGGTGTCAATTCTGACAGCGGCATTTAAAGGGGTTGTCCCGCGCCGAAACAGGTTTTTTTTTTCTTCAACCCCCCCCCCCCCCCCCCCCCCCGTTCGGCGCGAGACAACCCCGATGCAGGGACGTACAGAAAGCTCACCGGAGCGCTTACCTTAATCCCCGCGCTCCGGTGACTTCTATACTTACCTGTGAAGATGGCCGCCGGGATCCTCTGCCTCCGTGGACCGCAGCTCTTCTGTGCGGTCCATTGCCGATTCCAGCCTCCTGATTGGCTGGAATTGGCACGTGACGGGGCGGAGCTACACGGAGCTACACGGAGCCCCATAGAGAACAGGAGAAGACCTGGACTGCGCAAGCGCGGCTAATTTGGCCATCGGAGGGCGAAAATTAGTCGGCACCATGGAGACGAGGACGCTAGCAACGGAGCAGGTAAGTAAAAAACTTTATAACTTCTGTATGGCTCATAATTAATGCACAATGTATATTACAAAGTGCATTAATATGGCCATACAGAAGTGTATAGACCCACTTGCTGCCGCGGGACAACCCCTTTAAATTCCCTGATTGGAGTTCGATAGTTTTGAATGGCCCTCGCAATGATTGCAGGTGCTGTTTAGATGACATGGCAGCCAGGGCCTTCTGAAAGGCATTAAGCCATGTCTGTGCCGTGGCTTGATAGATTACTTCTGCAGTATGATGTAAAATTCAGGGGGGGGAAAAATTAAAGTTAGTTTTAAAAAGTTTCTTATTAGAGATGAGTGAGCGTACTCCGTAAGGACAGATACTCAAGTGAGTATCTGTCCTTACCGAGTACCTGCCTACTCGCCTGCAAAAATGTGGGTGCCGGCGGCGGTGAACGCTGTGTTGCGGGAGTGAGTCTTGGTTCTGCAATCTTTTGGACGCATTGTTGAATGTGAAGCACACAGCATAGTAGAGGTTAAATCTACCTGTTATTGTTTCTTATTAAAAATATATTTTCTCGCGGTTGAATAGGTTCTGCTGCATTGAGGCGCAGGATACATTATAGATTGCAATTAAAAAGCACACGTGGGATTTGGTTAATTAGAGAAAAAGAAAAAACCCATCAATGTGTTAAGTATGTTCATGAGATGTTAATATAAGCACAAGGCGCACCACGCAGCACTATCATTGTGACCTACTTTTTATAATGGCTGCTAGGTAACATTTCTGGAGATCCTTTCTCTGTACAGTAGGCTCGGAGTCTCAAAGACAAAGCTCCCCCTGCTTCATACGGACTACATTCTTGTAAGAAGACCCTTTTTAAGGCTTTCAAAAACCAAAATGACTAGTTTTAATGTTACTAATCCTGGAAATAACTACAGATTGGTCACAATGGTGACATAGGGTCAGAAACGCTATCTTTTCTCCTTAGGGAGCACCTAGACGGCGAGTGAGGAGACTCAAAGGGCCACTCATGGTCCTCTGGGTAATATGCAAATAAGGAAGATGAAATAATACCTCCGCAGCACCACCTATTGGAAGGCAGCATTCCTTCACGCCAAAGTTAGACTCTTTATACAAGCCTTGTAACAATGACTGGGAATTAAAAGCAAAGCCAGACTCCATTTACAGACAGCTGTTTCCAGGTGTTTGCCCCTCATCAGTGTACAGGAGGAGTCTGGCTTTGCTAGTGAGAGGCCTGGGATGGGGATCAGAAACGCTATATTTTCTCCTTATGGAGGTCACCTAGACGGTAAGTAAGGAGACTCAAAAGGCCATTCATGCTCCTCTGGGTAATATGCAAATAAGGGAGATGGAATAACACCTCCACGGTGCCACCTATTGCAATGCTACATATATACAACTTCCAAATGAATTTGGCTAAAAATCAGTTCTAGGCCACTTTCACACAACCGTATGCGTTTATGTTCACCTGAATGCGCCGTAAAATTGCATGAATGAAGAATAGCCGCAATCAGGTCCTGATCTTAATTGGCGTTTTCTTGTCCATTCACACAGGCGGCTGCAGCATGTCGGCAAACAAAAAATGCTGCTGCGCAGAAATCCCTCAGTTGACAGAAATCCTCGGAATGCCTGCTAATGCTTAAATAGAGCCAGCTGTTCTCTTCTCCGAGCGCCGGATGCAGCTAACCTCCCTCCTTTTATTTTCAGCTCCCATAGAAGTCACGTCGCTGCTACACGCCATTTTCTTGCGTGATTTTATCACGAGAAAGTTAATAGTACTTTCTAATGTTAAAATCGCATCGCACAAAAATTGCAAGTTCTCGCTATGTGATGCAATAAACAAGCAGGCTCCGTAGGGAAACATGGGCTACAAAAACCCACAAATCACGTCCGTATATAGCATGCTGCGATTTTGTATTCTCGCAATGTAGCAGCCTACAAAACATCACTCATGTGAAAGAACCCATTGGAAAGCATGGGCTTCACATACATGCGATTTGTAGCGATGTCGCGTCGCAAGAAAATTGTGCAATTTTGTAGCCCATGTGAAACCGGCCTTAAGGGTACATTTACACGTAGCAGAAATGCTGCAGAACTTCTGTAGCAGCAAATTGCATTGCAAGTTTCACTGCATTTCCAGAGACAAAATTTACAGTATTGGTTCGGAGTCTTCGTAGTGCCCGCACCCCCCGATACCCAGCAGCCTTTAGTGTGCACAGTGCTGCTGGTCAGGTGATGCCACTTCCACATCACCTGACCACGTGAGGCCGTCGGGTTGGGGGGAGCGCAGACAGCTGAAGACTTTGTAGGTGAGCGCTGTAACTTCTGAAATCAGCTGCGGGTACACAGATGATTTTAAGTCAAAATTGATGCAGATTTTGACTCGGTGAGGTATAGCCGCAATTAAATTAATTATCGTTTTCTCAGCCATTCACACATTCAGGAATCCTCGGAATGACTTCTAATGCTTAAATACAGACAGCTGTCTTTTCTCCCGAGTGCTGGATGCAGGTAAACTCTCTCCCCCTCTCTTTTTTTTCAGCTCCCATAGGAGTCTATGGGAACCTCCAGCGATTTTCATCAAAAGATAGGTCAAGACTGAAAATGTTAGGCGATTTAAAGTTTTGTGGCTGCGATTTTTTCACACACCCGAAAAGTCGCGATTTTCGCTCGACGTTTCATCGTGGCTCAATAGAGGCCTTAACCCTTTCCAATCCACTGTCTGACGTCTAAAGACATTCTGATTAAAGGCTATACAGCTCCAATGTTGGAAGACGTCCGGCAGGGTATTCTTACTGTATATTACTGGCCGCTCTGTTGTCGGGGGCCTCTCCAGCATGTCCCACACTGCAGTACTGGCTCTAGCCAGCAGATGGCGCCATTGTATAATGGCAGAAATAGAAAGCCCCCCTAGGAAACCCTGAATCCAAAATTGGATTGCAAAGGGTTAATAGAGTGTAATTTGCTCAGTAGCAGTATTGCAGAAAAGCACAGAGAGAGTTAATTACTAAGCAGCTCATAAGCTGATTTATCAGTTAAGGACACAGTCATAGGATTTGGGAGATGGAATCTGGTTCCCCATCATTAACAATGATGCCTTTATAGATGGTGATATGTTTCTAGATTCCACTGTCTATATACCATGTGTATGTGGGCAAGCTAAGACTATATTCACCAGTAGAATATTTGCCTTACTAATTGCATATGCATCAGCGAGGGCATTAAGACATGGCAATACAGCAACCAGCACCATATGGCTATGGGGAATCACATATGTCACATCATATGCAGAAATAATTACTTTAAAAGTCTACTAATACCAAAGCATAATAAAGAGTAAGGGTGGATTTGAACATGTGACTAGCTAACAGCGCTGTCACTGGTAATAGCGGCGCCCAAGCGGCGCTGAGGACACGACCGACTTCGAAACCATTCTCCTGAGTAATGAGAGCTGAAAATGAGAACGGCGTTTGTAGGACTTGTTCAGTTTTCACCTCTTTGTTCCGTCTTTTTCATGACTTGAAAAGCTCTTTTACTATAGATCTTCAGTAAGGACTTTTTTTTCTACATTTTAGGAATCTTGTTGCAAAAATTGATGGGTGCCCATTAAAATCAATGATGGTCTATTACATACTCTGATTGCAATGACCAGCTGGACAATGGAGAGACGTCTCAAATATGAACCCTTTCTTGATTTAGGCTAAAGAACCCTTAGGCCTTAGTCACACGGGCGTTTTTTCACGCGATTTGCGGATCGCATGACGGATGCGCATCCGCAAATCGCGTGACTGGTGCGCGCAAGTCGCCCGCAAATCGCCCGAAAATCTGCTCCTAGCCGCGTTTCATTAGAAACGGGCCGGAGCTGTCCAGCGCATTGCATTCAATGGAGACGGCAATAGAGTCGGCTCCATTGAAAGCAATGGGCTGCGGGCGAGCCCAGGATGAATTGTCGGTAAGGGCTTAAATATATAAGCCCTTCCCTGCAATCCATCCTAAAATGTGTAAAAATAAAAAATATATATATATACTCACCTTCTCCCGGCAGCCGGAGCTCCGCGCGGCCGTCCTGCAGTGGGTGTGAAGGGGGTGTGAGCCAGACCTGCCCCCTAATTGGCTCAGCGCTGAGAGGCAGCAGTCACTCACCCATTCATGAATTCATGAATGGGTGTGTGAGTGTTTTCAGCCTCTGATTGGTCACAGCTGTGACCAATCAGAGGCAGATCATTCAGCAGGCGGGGATTTTAAAGCCCCGCCGGCTGAATAGTGCCGAGAAGCAGTTCAGGAGAACTGACAGCGGCCGCGGCTGGACTCCGGCTGCAGCGGAAAGGTGAGTATACAATTTTTTTTTATTTTAACACATTTTAGGATGACTTGCAGGGAAGGGCTTATATATTTAAGCCCTTCCAGACAATTCACCCCGCGCACGCCGGCAGCCCATTGCTTTCAATGGAGTGGCTGTATTGCCAGCTCCATTGAATTCAATGGGCAAACATCGTTCTTCTCTGTTACAGCTGTGGCAGAGAAGAATGATTTGTCTTCTATATGTTCTCAATGGGGTCGGCGCTGCTGCCGCCGGCCCCATTGAGCGCATATAGAGAAGAGAACAGGAATCGCAGATCGCAGATAGGTGCGATCTGCGATTTCTGTTCTATAATTTATCGGACGAGCGCATAAAAAGCGCCCATGTGTCCGATACCATTGCAAAGCAATGGTTTTATAAAATCGCCGGACGCATGTGCATGCGCAAATCGTGGCTAAAAACGCCCGTCTGACTAAGGCCTTAAAGTGTAACTAAACTTTCATAAAACTTTTGACATCATATTGACATGAAAGAAGTTTGATTGGTAGCGGTTCTCATGCTGAAAGGGCAGAAGTGCTCATGTAAGTGCTGCATCTGATTGTTTTTTTTGAGTAGGTTCAGTAGATGTGTATGGGTCCGGACATTGCTCAACAATCAAAGCCGAAGGGATTTAGCACTTGGCTGAGTGTTTCTGCCCCTGCATTTTAACAATAAGAGGGGGTCTCATCACCCGGAACCCTGTTGATCGAAACTACAATATGACATGTCAAAAGTGTTTTGATAGTTAAGTTACAATTTGAATGTATGAGTAAAGAATTATTTATAGCAGAATGTAAACTAATTAATGTACAGTAGATTGACCGGATGTTTACTATGCGGACATAAAGGGTTTCAAAAGTGGTTGTTGTGAGCTTCTAAATCTGCTTGGTTAGGTGATTATTTAGAGTGTGGCTTTGTATTTGGAACAGATATCTAACGTAAAAAAGCCTACAGGTCTCTCTGTCTCTTTTGCTGTCTGTTTCTCTTTCTGTGTTTGTTTTTGTCTAACTATCTTTCTCTCTCTTTCTGTCTATGTATCGCTTTGTCTCTGTCTGTCTGTCTCTTTCGTTCACTTACTGTCTTTCTGTTTGTCTCTCACTCTGTCTGTCTCTATCGCTACCTCTCTCTGTCTATCGCTTTCTCTGGGTCTTTCTATTGCTCTCTCACTGTCTATCTCTCGCTCTCTCTGGTCTGTCTCTCTATCGCTCTTGTTCTGTCCGTCTATCGCTCTTGTTCTGTCTGTCACTTTCATTCTGTCTATTTCTTTTTGTCTCTCCATTTGTCTTTCTATTGCTCTCTCTCTCTGTCTGTCTAGTACTGTGTCTTTCTATACTCTTTCTCTGTGTTTCTCTGTTTCTCTATCACTCTTCCTCTGTCTGTTTCTCTCACTCTCTCTTTCTGTTTCTCTATTGCTCTCAATCTCTGTCTCTCTATTGCTCTCTCTATCTGTCTGTCTCTGTATCACTCACTGTCTCTCTCTCTCACTATTGCTCTCTGTCTGTCTCACTATCTATCTCTTTCTATTGGTCTCTCCGTCTCTCTATCGCTTTCTCTCTGTGTTTCTCTGTCTCTCTATTGCTATCTCTCTCTGCCTCTATCACTCTTTCTCCAACTGTCTCTCTATCTCTATTGCTCTCTGTCTCTCTATCACTGTCTCTATATCGCTCTCTCACTCTGTCTATCTCTCTCACTCTGTCTCTCTATCGCTCTCTCACTGTCTCTCTCTGTCTCTCTACCGCTGTCTTTCTGTCTCTCTATTGCTCTCTCACTCTGTCTCTCTATCGGTCTCTCTATCGCTCTCTCTCTGTCCCTCTATCGCTCTCTCACTCTCTCTGTCTGTCTCCCTATTTCCCTCTATCACTCTCTCTCACTCTGTCTCTCTATCACTCTTGGTTGGGCAGTGTATGCAGTGTTGCTTAGCAACGCTTCACTCATTTCAGCGCATGCCTGAAGCACAGCAGCACCGCCCATAGACTTAACATTGTAACTTTCATCCCGCCTGACAGTCCCTGAATGTATTAAACTCACATTTGATGATTTTACGGCATCGGTGAGCATGTGTGTCATCTAATGACACCAACATCATACACCAAAGTTACAGCAAAGGGGGCAAAGTGTGGGGCAGGAAAAAGTATGTAGGCTTATTTATATTAGATTAAAGACAATCAATTACATATAGTATTCATAGAGTCAAATTGTTGAAATCAAATAAAAAGATTTACTGTATGTTTTTGCCTTAGAGGCTCTCTGGGCTTTGTTCTCTTGCCCTGCATTTGTGAAGAATAAGAGGGCTTTCCAAATACATATTATAAAAATAAGCCAACCTTCCCTCCCTATGGCCCTCCGGTCAGCAGACTCCATTAGATAAAAGAGGTTAGATCATATGTTTTATTATTTATTCATTAAAGTGGTACCTTATTTCAATGTGTTCTAAATCGCAAAACAGTGCACTCACCTAGAATATGTTTATTTCCAAAATGCTCCGTTCTCCAGATATTGTAGCTGTTGATTCCCCTGCCCGCTGGCTGTTTACTGCTCATTGCCAAGGAAGCAGACCACCTCTTCTATGGAAAGAAATAGCAGAGCACAACGGTAGCCGCTGGCCGGTCCACTAGCTAGTGTGCCTGAGCTCCTGAGACCCCGGCCATCAGATTTGGATAAAAGATGTGCACAAGAGCCGGCCTCCTTTGTTCTTTTGCCATTTCTTTTTGTAGCAGAGGTAGTATGTTTCCCTGGTAACAAACAGTAAACAACCAGAGGAGAGAGGAATTAATATCTGCAAGATCTGGAGAACGGAGCATTTTGGAAATAAACATCTTATGGGTGGGTGCATTGTTTTCCGGTTTCAAACACATTGAAATAGGATTTCCAAGATGGGAATACGCCTTTAATAAGAGGGCTAGATATTTTAAAAAGCCCTACCGCCCCATATACACAGTATAATTGGATTCTGGTGTAGTTTTCATGCCAAATTCCACAGAAATCTGCCCCATTTTATCACTCTTTTGAATGTTCTTGAAATCCATACTGTGACTCGTACAGCACTGACTTGACATATCACTTCTTGATGCGTTCCCCACTCATAAACCTTGTCAGGCAGCCACATGCAGGTTTTCCCCATTGACTAGAGCTAAATCCGTGTGTGGAACTGCTTAAAGGGGTTGTCCCGCGGCAGCAAGTGGGTCTATACACTTCTGTATGACCATATTAATGCACTTTGTAATGTACATTGTGCATTAATTATGAGCCATACAGAAGTTATAAGAAGTTTTTCACTTACCTGTTCCGTTGCTAGCGTCCTCGTTTCCATGGAGGCCGTCTAATTTTCGGCGTCTAATGGCCAAATTAGACGCGCTTGCGCAGTCCGGGTCTTCTCCTTTTCTCAATGGGGCTCTGTGTAGCTCCGTGTAGCTCCGCCCCGTCACGTGCCGATTCCAGCCAATCAGGAGGCTGGAATCGGCAATGGACCGCACAGAAGCCCTGCGGTCCACTGAGGGAGAAGATCCCGGCGGCCATCTTCAACCGGTAAGTAAGAAGTCACCGGAGCGCGGGGATTCAGGTAAGCCCTCTCCGGTGTTCTTTTTTAACCCCTGCATCGGGGTTGTCTCGCGCCGAACGGGGGGGGGGGGGGGGGAGTTTGAAAAAAAAAAAAAAACCGTTTCGGCGCGGGACAACCCCTTTAAGTGTCAGGTTCACAGCAGAAAAACCCAACATGGATCTGACACCTTCCTTAACCATGTGAACAAGGCTTAATTTGAGTAGTCAAAACTAGCGAGGCTATTTTAACCCATTAATGCCACAGGATGTAAGTTTATGTCCTGGCAGGGAGTTAGTTAACACAACAGGACATAAACTTATGTAAAAGCGACTGCACGCCATTCTATGGTGGGAGCTGGCTGTAACTGATTGATTAGAAAACCAATTCCCAGTGTTAACCCCTTACATGCCACAATCAATGTACATTGCGGTATTTAAAAGGGACATAAAAGCATACAAAAAAAATTGTGTAACAAAAACAATCTTTATTTTCGGACTTTCCCAGTTTGTATAAAAAAAAGTTTAAAACCCACATATTTGGTATCATCATAACTGGAACGACCTGTACAATAAATTGAATACACTATTTATCCTACACGGCAAGAAACTATAACAAAAACAAAACTATAAATATGCTTATTTTGTTTATTTTGCCTCCCAAAAAATGCTATAGGGTGCCGACACATGCGATAAAATATGATTATTATGAAACCAAAGATTTTCAATGGTTTTATTCCCATTTGCAATGTTTTCACTAATGCGATGTCGCATGAAAAAAAAATTGCGGTATGTCCTATATTGCTGCGCTTCGTGATTTTTTTCTAGCCCACGCTTACCTCCCTTTTATGGCATTGCAACACACGAACTTGCGATTTTCGTACCATGCAAGGCGTTTTTAACATTAGAAACCCCTATTGACGTGATAAAATTGTGCGATTAAATCTCGTGATTTCATCACATGGGAAAACCGTGGGCAGCAGCGATGCGCAATTTTTCACAAGAAAAAGCATTGCTGATGCTCGCAAATTGCCTGAACACAATTGCAAAATGTTGCCGCGATTTTCTCGCAGAGATATCACGAGTGTGAAGGAGCCCTAAAAGAGACCTCAAAATGGTACCAATGAAAACTACAGCCCGTCATACAAAAAACAAGCCCTCGCAGAGCTCCGTCCATGGGCAAATATAGAGCTTATGGGATTTGGAATGCAACAATGTAAAAAAGGAAGAAAAACAGGCGCTTACTGTGCAAAAGTTTAAAAAAAAACTTAAAAAAACCCAAATAATAATTTTGGTATTGTCGAAATCATACTGGTCTGCAGAAAAAAATGTAACAAGATGAACGCCCTCCGAAAAAAAGGTTTAAAAGTTTTACAACAACTAAAAAAAAAAATCATGGAATGTCCTATTGTTGTCCATTGTCATGTAATGTGCGGTGCCCATGTAGATGAGATGGCGCACGGTTGGGGGTCCATGTGAGTTTCTCAGGTAACACTTGGATGCGGCCATGTGACTTTGGCCTTAACAAAAGCCATTTTTTCATACTTTGCTTTAACCCTTTGCAATCCAATTTTGGATTCAGGGTTTTCTAGGGGGCTTTCTCTTTCTGCCATTATACAATGACGCCATCTGCTGGCTACAGCCAGTAATGCAGTATGTGACATGCCATATAGGCCCCTGACAACAGAGCGGCCAGTAATCTACCCTGTAAGTAAGAATACCCTGCCGGATGTCTTCGTACATCAGAGCTGTACAGCCTTCAATCAGAATATCTTTAGATGTCAGACAGTGGATTGGAAAGAGTTAATGCTCCACATTTTGTAAAACGGATAAGCCAACTCACAAGAGGAAGCAGCAGCTGATGAATATGTATCCTGCCGCTGTTTGTACAGTACGAGGGGCGGCACAATAACCGCATTAATAAAACTGCGCGGAGAAATAATAACGGCTATCATCTCTTAAGAAACACTGACTTGCAGATTTGGATAGAGCAAGAAAAAAAGGAGTTGATTTGAAATCCCTGGCATGCTGAGAAGTGCCAAGCACTCTACTGATGCCCGGGTGGCGCTCTGCCAAGAGACAATGTGCAGCCAGCGATCGGCCTATCTGGAAAACACAGGAAGATGTTCATTTCTAATTGAATTGAAGCTTTTTACAATCCAAGTAAAAGAGTTCACATCACTAGATGCCGGCCTAAGACTTGGATATATATACGCTACATGTATGGTCTCAATGAGATGTCTGCTGGGCAACCTGTAGCCAATACTTCTCCGCTGGAGTCAGCGATGCTCCACCTTCCAGCATCTCCGCCATGTACAGGGAAAAGTTTTAAAACAAAAAGACATGTGAAAAGTTTATTCCACATTACCCACCTAATCACTTGTTGGTAAGGCCTCTTTCACATGGGCGCTAACGCTCAACCTACCCATTGAGTACATTTCCATCTTTAAGGTTGTTGGGACATGTAACTGAGTCATCCATAGGAAAAGCATCCATAGCAGCATCCTCTCACACATGTCAGCTCCCTGCAGCCGACAGCATGTTTTACCACACCCAGTTATTGTGATGGGTGATGAGGTTTGCTAAACAGCCAAAGAGAGCAGACAGCGCTTGAAAATCACGGCGCTAGACAGCCCCATTGATTTCAATAGGAGCATTATACCGCAATTAACACAGCGTTCAAAACACCACGTTAATCGTGGTAAGAAGCTCTTGTGTGAGAGGCCTTACAGGAAAAAGCATCCCCCCTGTATTAACAGTACTCACTAACAGAGATGATCTGGGTTCGCTAGGACCCTGCAGCTCTACCGTGGCAGGGGGCAATCGCCAGTCACAAGGTTGCCAGGTCGAATAGCGGAAGTAACACTATCGCTTTCTTTATTCTTTACATAGCGCTCATTGAGTGCTATGTAGCCTGTAAAGGTTAAAAACTGCTTCTGTCTCCTGCTCCAGGTCCTCGGCTGTGGCTAATAGCCGAGGACCTGACCTGCTCCTGCTACATTATAGGTGCTTTAATCCCCAGCCGTATTTTTATTATCGGCTGGGATTAAAGCCCAGGACCAAGCGCCATGAATTTACTTTGCTTTGTTCTTAAGGGGTTAATATACAGCATGGCCAACTGTTGACCTCCGACCATTCAAGCCAATGATACTTGGCTGGGAATCAAAAGGGGTAAGGCCCATTTAAACACATCGATTATCACTCAAAAGATGTATTTCGAGTGACTTGAGTAATAATCTTTGTGTGCATTTACAGCGCAAGTTAATCGCTCAAACGTTGAGCGATCACCTTGCGCACCGAGCGGGGGATGCAGAAGACAAGCGGTGCCGCTTGTCTTCTGCACCCAGCTGTTCTCTGCTCTGAGTGCCCGGACTGCTGTGTTCTTCATACCCCGGCTATTCACAGAGCACTCAGCTGCACCTACACGTATCTCTCTCTGCAGTATCCATATACAGTAATTCTCCTTCTCCGCAGTGGGAGGTTATGGCACGTCAGACCCACAAGCATCTGTCTAGGTTGTTGAGTGGGAACATTCACTCTACTTATACAAATCTCTGGAATAGACAGGCTTCCTTCACACAAGCGTTGCGATTCTCAGCTGCCCGCATTGTGGCCAAAAATCACATGTTCGGGAGAAGGCCATGACCAAGTCGTGGCTAAATATCACGTTTTCTCGCCCGTTCACACGTGGCAGCCAGGAATTCCGTGGGCCGGCGGAAAAGACCTTAGCGCTGCTAAAGTCTCTCCCTGTCCCCCTGCTAGCTGATAGCGGCAATAGAAGCTCCCATAGAAGCCTATGGGAACTGCCGGCAAGGAGAGAGGGAGGGGCTTTAGCAAAGTGAGCCGCAGCTAAACTCCCTCTCACTTCCCTTTTCCGGCAGCTCCCATAAGAGCCCATCTGAACAAATGCATTGGAACCCAATGCTTCAGACGGTCGCGATTTTCGCCAGGCGTATTATCGTGGTAAAATAGCCACGATAAAACGCTCATGTGAAAGAGGCCAGAGTCACACAGGCATAATTGTGGACGCAATAATTCATGCGTGTATTACACGGTGAATAGAACCCATTCATTTCAACGGGTTTGTTCACATGCGCATACCTTTTCTGCGCATTTTGGTCACGCAAAAAAAAGGCAACATGCTCTTTTTTCCGACGCACCCAAAGACCTCATAAACGTCAATGGGGATGCGCAAATGTGTGTAAAAATACGCTAGGAGATGTATTTAACCCTGCGTAATTGCAAAAGAAAAAGAACACATCTGGAACTCATTAGACTAATTAGCCATTTAACCCCTTAGTGACGAAGCCTGTTTGCGCCTTAGTGACGGAGCCAAATTTTGGAAATCTGACATGCGTCGTTCAACGTAGCATAACTCCGTAAAGGCTTTACATATCCAGGTGATTCTGACATTGTTTTTTCGCCACATGTTGTACTTCATTTAGATTGTAAAAAGAGACCGATATAATTTGTGTATATTTATTAAAAGTACCAATATTGGAAAAATTTTGAAAAAATTGTCATTTTTTTTTACATTTTCAACCGTAATATCTCAAATATGTTCAAACATACTGTACAAATTTCTGATAAGATATATATTTCCATCTGTTTATTTTATTCTGAATGCACACTTGAAAAACTTTTGTGTTTTTTTAACCATTTAGAGGACGTACAAATTTAACATTACTTTTCAGCATTTTAAGAAGCACTTTGTTTTCCTGCACCAAGCCAAGTTTGCAAAGGCTCATAAGTGTCAGAATAATAGATACCCCCACAAATGACCCCATTTAAAAAACTACACCCCTTAATGTATTCACTGAGGGGTGTCATGAGTATTTTGACCCCACCAGTTTTTTTCAGGAATTAATTCAATTTAGAGAAGAAAAAAATAAAATTTCATATTTTTGCAAATATGTCATTTTAAAGACATATTTCTTCCTATAGTGCCCCTGAAAATGAAAATTTACACCCCAAAATTGATACCCCCATTTCTCCCGTGTTCAGAAACATACCCATTGTGGCCCTAATCTTATGTCTGGATGCACAACGGGGCCCAAAACGAAAGGAGTAGTCGGTGGTTTTCAGAACATAAATTTTCCTTTAGGCGTTTTAGGCCCCATAGCACTTTTGTAGAGCTCTTGAGCGGCCAAAACCAAAGAGAACACCCACAAGTGACCCCATTTTGACAACTAGACCCCTTAACGAATTTTTCTAGGGGTGTACTGCCCATTTTGACCACACAGTTTTTGAATGAATTCAAGCAAAGCAAAAGGAAAAAATTGTGATTTTCGTTTTTTTGTCAATTCTGTCATTTTAAAAACTGTTTTTTTTGTACAGCACACACATGAATGAAGACTTGCAACCCAAAATAGATACCCCTGTTTGTCCTGTGTTCAGAGACATACCCATTGTGGCCCTATTTTGAAAGCTAGACCCCCTAACGAATTTATCTAGGGGTGTACTGTGTATTTTTACCATACAATTTTTGAATAAATCTAAGCAAAGCAGTAGGAAAAAAATTACAATTTTCATTTTTTTGGCAGTTGTATCAATTTAAAAACTGGGTTTTTTTGTACAGTACACATAGCAATGAAGACTTTCACCCCAAAATGGATACCCCTGTTTATCCCGTGTTCAGAACCATACCCATTGTGGCCCTAATCTACTTAAAGGACACATGGCTAGGCCTATAATGGAAGGAGCACCCGTTGGATTTCAGGGTACAACGGAATAAATTCCAGGCCCCATTGCCCACTTGTAGAGCCATTGAGCATCCAAAACTATAAAGAACCCCCTCAAATGACCCCATTTTAAAAACTAGACCCCTTAACGAATTCATCTAGGGGTGTACTGCGTATTTTGACACCACAGTATTTAAATGAATCTAAGCAAAGCAGAAGGAAAAATTACAATTTTCATTTTTTTGGCAATTTTGTCAATTTAAAAACTGTTTTTTTTGTACAGTGTACATAGGAATGAAGACCTTCACCCCAAAATGGATACCGCCGTTTGCCCCGTGTTCAAAAACATACCCCTTGTGGCCCTAATCTACACACAGGAAACATGGCAAGGCCTATAATGGAGGGAACACCCGTTGGATTGCAGGGCACAACTGAATAAATTCCAGGCCCCATTGCCCACTTGTACGGAATAAAAATTGACACCTTAAAAATATTCACACACACTCCGCGCCCTTTTTGGCGTTCCCCAAATCTTAGATAAAAGTAATAATGTGAACTGTGTAGTATTTCCAAAGACAGGGGTAATTACGGAGGCTGGTTGGGATGGGTACATGGGGCAATAAAACCGTGTATCCCCCCTCCTCTCATGCTTTTTGGGGGGTATTTAGTGACCTCAGTAGCGGGTATGGGGTGTAAAAAGTGGCGCTCTGTGAGTCTCCGTAATCTCGCTGAGGTGCAGCGGTCTCACAGAGAAGGCGCTCAACAAGGTGCTCCTGGAACTGCATGAAGGCGAGCGTTCCCGGGGCTTCTTGTAAATCAAGGATTACAGGTAGCGGTCTGAATAACGCCAGGCTCACGCAGCCGTAGGCGGAATCCGCTTGCGGAGGCCTGCAGCAGATCCCATCTGTGAGCCCGGCTGTGACCCTGCGTACGGCCGCGTAATGTACTGCACATAACTGCCTACTCACACAGGCGGTCATGCGCAGTATATTTTTTTTCTTTGTTTGTATTTCCTGCACCGTCGCTTAGCGATGACGCGGGTACCCGCAGCCCGTATACAAGGTAGTTGCGTATGGGCTGCGGGTATATCCGCGACCATGGAGCACAATGGGCTCTATGTTGCGGATAGCCGCAGTAAAATAGAACCTGCTGCGTTCTCTTTTCTGTGAATGGATTACACAATTCTAACCCACTAATGTGAGCGGAATTGTGTAATCCAATGCGATTGATCTGCATAATAGCGCATCGGGGAGGGGAGATGAACCTTCACTTTTTTTTACTTTTACGTGATCGCCATTATCCATTGGATAATGGCGAACACGTGATCAGGAACCGCTCACCGCGGCCCCCCCGTGAAATCTCCTGGCTCTCGGCTAAGTTTTGTAGCCAGGAGCAGGGAGATTTTAAATTACCACAGCTTTTGCGCATGCGCCTGCCATTTTGGCGACATGCGTGTGCGCAGAAGCTGGGGTAAGGTCCGCGGATAAATCCGCGGGCCTTAGGTACGTCATTTCATCCTCCCTCACGGATATGATCCGTGGGGGGAGATGAAATGCAAGTTTTTTAAAACTTTTTTAAACTTTTTTTTTTTACTTTTTACACTTTTTTCTTTACTATACATGATCACGGTCATGGATGACCGTGATCATGTCCCCAGTGACATCCCTCTGCTCTTGGCTACACATGGCAGCCAGGAGCAGAGGGATTTTAAATTTTCCGGGGCTCGAGCCCCTCTGTGCACGCGCCCGATGTCAATCATCGGGCGCGCATGCGCAGAAGGGGACTTCGGTTCCAGAAGACCGGGACACCGCTGAGGACCGGGGGTGAGTATTTTCACCTCCCCTCATGGATCGCTGCTTAAGTGTAGTGTGTAGTGCACGTCTGCTTAACCGTAGTGTGTAGTGCACACGGGTGCTGAAGGCAATCCGCGTGCACGCTGTGTAGTCACGTGCTGCCGATGAGCCAATCAGGTGGCTCTAATCAGCAGCGCTGCTTAAGTGCGGCTGAAAACAGAAATATGCGTCCTGGAGGACCCGATCTACGGGGGACACCGAGGACAAGCCGGGTGAGTATTTTCAGCTGCCCTGATGGATCCGATCCATCAGCGCAGCTGAATATCTAACTTTTTACACCTTTTTATTTACTTTTTTGCGATCGGCGCTATCCATCGCAATGCCGGGGGGGACTGCCCGCATCCTGGGATGACCGCTCCATGCTGTCGGCTACCCGCGGGCACCGACAGCATGCAGCTGTCACGTCCTCAGGCAAGTGGGCATTAATCCAAAGAGGATGCATAAAACTATGTCCTCTAGGATTAAAGCCCACTTACAGAGGACGTAGTTTCCCGATGGGGCAGTCGTTAAGGGGTTAAAATCAGTGCGGCTTTGTTTGTTCACATTTCCATATTTTGCACAGTCATGTCCGTTGTGCAAAAAAAAAGCAACATGCGCTATTTTTCTGCGCATTTGCGCACCAGAGGTCTCCATTGAAGTCAGTGGTGGGTGTGCAAATTTTCACACAATACGCAAAGAGATACATGAAAAGTTGCGTAATTGCGCAGGAAAAAGAATACCTCTGGAACTTATTAGACTAATTAGCCATTTCAATAGGTGCGTCTTTGTTTGGCGTGCACAAATGAACATGTAAAAAAGTACAGTAAAATACCTTAAAGCGTGCGCAAAAAGCATAATTCATTTTGCAAATACGCGGTGCTCAGGAGTGCGCAAATATGCAAGAGATCGTGTAAAGGGGGCCTTAGTGTCCTTTTGTACGGGATGAGTGTCAGACGCTTAGTTGCCCCAGTAATTAGTGCTCAGTGAATGGTGGCGGAGCGGGTCGGAGGGCGTTTCCAGCAATCCGCCTCTATTCACAGGAAACGGGCAGTCTTTCATAGACAAATGATTGCCTCTTTACATCGGCTGATCGACGGTTGAGTTTTATGCCTGAACGATAAGCGATCGAATTCTAGTTTGTTGTTCAGTCATTGGCAGCATTTACACTAAACGGTTAGCGTTCGGAATCGCACAATCCAGCCATGATCTGGCGATGACCGCTCCGTGCTGGACTTTGTATTAGATAAACTACACGTATCTTCCTCTGCGGCTCCGCATCTGCGCCATTGTTTCTCAGACTATAATTCCCTATAGAAGCAGATAATATTATGGGGTCTCCTAACAACTTCTCACTGATCTCCATGAAAGAGAGAAGAAGCGCTGCACTTTCTGCAGACGGGAGAGCAGCTGGGATCCGAGCTCTGTGGACCTCAGAAAACACTTCATCAAGATGGAAAAGGGCGACTTGGGTAAGAGAAGGATAGACTAGACCGTGGGGAGCTTGGAGTGCCATCTGTTAAAGGCTCATTCACATGGGCAATAAAACGTGTGAGTTGTGAGCATTGTGAGGCGCACAAAACTAACTGGAAAATAGAACCCATCTTTCAATGGCTCTCTTTACATGGGCGTCTCTCTCTTGCGGCGATGCTGCAAAACGGAACAATCGCAGCATGTTGTATTTTCATGCGAGTCTCGCACAAGAATAGAAGACGCAGTTGTGCGGCCTCCCACACATCGCAGAGGACACGGACGGAGTGAGAATGTCGGGAGCGGTACGTGCTTGCACATGTGAGTCTGCGCTGCAGTAAAATATCTGCTGTACATAACCTGTAGCTACAGATGAGCGAGTATACTCACTAAGGCACATTACTCGAGCGAGTAGTGCCTTAGCCAAGTATCTCCCCGCTTGTCTCTAAAGATTCGGGGGCCGGCGCCGGTGACAGGTGAGTTGCGGCGGGGAGCGAGGGGGAGAGAGAGATCTCCCCTCCGTTCCTTCCCGCTCTCCCCTGCCACTCCCCGCCCACCCCCAAATCTTTAGAGACAAGCGGGGAGATACTTGGCTAAGGCACTACTCACTCGAGTAATTTGCCTCGCTCATCTCTACCTGTAGCTCCTCCATACACTGCATCTTTGGAGGAGGAGAAGCACTTCAGGGTTTCCTAAAAGGCTTTCTCTTTTTGCTGTTATACAACGGTGCCATCTGCTGGCTAAAACCAATGTGTGTGCTGCAGAGAGGCTCCGACAGGGGAGTGGCTGGCAATAGACGGTAAGAATACCCTGTCGGACATCTTCTGACATTGGGGCTGTACAAGCTTCAATCAGAATGTAGGACAGTGTTTCCCAACTCCAGTCCTCAAGGCACCCCAACAGGTCATGTTTGCAGGAGCTCCTATAGTAAGAACACCTATGGCAATGTCTGAGGCACTGACAATAATGACATCACCTGTGCAATACTGAGGAAATCCTGAAAACATGACCTGTTGGTGTGCCTTGAGGACCGGAGTTGGGAAACACTGATGTAGGAAGACGTCAGCCAGTGGATTGGAAAGGGTTAAATGTCTTCCTGTAGATTCAGGGCACACAGTAAATATTTTTGATATTCCACCAAAGTCCTTCACTAAAGACACCTGTCACCTCCTGCCTGTCACCTGTCACCTGTCATCACTCTTTCTAGACGTTCACTTAAATATGATCTCTTCTAAGGCTCAGTCACTCCAATCACCGGACATGATTTTTTTTGCTCTTATTTCAGGTCATATATTATTATTGCAGCTTACTTCTTTATATATACTTTTTGCATAAAATATATTTAGGCCCTTAGGGGCCCTTTTTTTTCCATTTTCAGTTTTCCACTCAACTTTAATCATAATTTTTATTTCTCCATCAGCATAGGGGTCTTGTTTTTTGCAGGACGAGTTGTATTTTTCAATGGTACTATTTAATGTACGGAAAAAACATTTAAAAAATTAAAAGTGGAGTGAAATGGATAAAAAGTGCAATTTCGGCATCCTGGGGGAGGCAGGGGTCTTGTTTCTACAGTGTATACACTGCAGCAAAAATGACGGAAACCCTATTCTGTGGGTCAGTTTGATTACTAGGATAGCAAATTTATATCGTTTTTTTCTCTGTACTACTTTTAAAAAATAACATTTCTTTAGAAAAAGATGAAATTATTTTCTGCTGCCATCTTCTGGCCACCATAACTTTTTCATTTTTTTGTTGACCTAGCTGTGCGAGGGCTGTTTTTTTTGCGTAACATCCTATGGTTTCTATCGGCACTATTTTGGAGTACATATGACTTTTTGATCACTTTTTATTTCAATTTTCTTCTTGGAGACGGGGTGACCAAAAAAGTGCATTCCTGGAAGTGTGTATTTTTTTCTGACGACATTCACCATGCAGGGTAAATAATATGTTACTTTATGTCTGCAGCGATACCAAATATGTGTTTCATTTTTTTTATTTAGAGGTTTATTATAAATATGGCAAAAAAAATTTTTTATTATCTTTTATTTTTTTTAAATTATTAAAACTTTTTAAAACTGATTTTTCCTTTTTTTTTTTTTTAATCCCCAGAGAGAACTTCCGAGAGTTTGATCACTCCTGCATTATGATGTAATACATAGTTACATTATATCGTGATCTGACACAGACCTAACTTGATAGGCAATCTGCAATGGCAGCCCTGGGGGCTTTCAGAAGGCCCTTGGTTGCCAAGGCAACTGAACTCTAGTGGCATTTAAAGGGTTAACAGCCACGATCAGCAGGAGTGCTGATCACAGCTATTGTGGGTGGGTGTTAGCTGTAAGAAACAGCTGACATCCATATTGTATGGAGGATGAGCTAAAAATCAGCACACAGCTCCTCCGTCACATTGCTATGTGCTGTGCGATGTGTGGGAGACCGCACATCTGCATGTTCTATTCCCATGCAAGACTCGCGCGAATATAGAACAGGCTGGAATTTTTCATTACAAATAATGAGATGTAATTTCATGTGACTTTTGTGCGACTCACATTGCAAAAAGTTGACGATTTTGTCGCCTGTGTGAATGCACCTTAAGGCCTTAGTCACACGGGCGTTTTTTCACGCGATTTGCGGATCGCATGACGGATGCGCGCAAGTCGCCCGCAAATCACCCGAAAATCTGCTCCTAGCCGCGTTTCATTAGAAACGGGCCGGAGCTGTCCAGCGCATTGCATTCAATGGAGACGGCAATAGAGCCGGCTCCATTTAAAGCAATGCGCTGCGGGCGAGCCCGGGATGAATTGTCGGGAAGGGCTTAAATATATAAACCCTTCCCTGCAATTCATCCTAAAATGTGTAAAAATAAAAAATATATATATACTCACCTTCTCCTGGCAGCCGGAGCTCCGCGCGGCCGTCCTGCAGTGGGTGTGAAGGGGGTGTGAGTCAGACCTGCCCCCTGATTGGCTCAGCGCTGAGCCAATCAGAGGCATATCTCACTCACACCCATTCATGAATGGGTGTGTGAGTGAAACCTGCCTCTGATTGGTCAGGGCTGTGACCAATCAGAGGCAGATCATTCAGCAGGCGGGGATTTTAAAGCCCCGCCGGCTGAATAGTGCCGAGAAGCAGTTCAGGAGAACTGACAGCGGCCGCGGCTGGACTCCGGCTGCAGCGGAAAGGCGAGTATACAATTTTTTTTTATTTTAACACATTTTAGGATGAATTGCAGGGAAGGGCTTATATATTTAAGCCCTTCCCGACAATTCACCCCGCGCACGCCGGCAGCCCATTGCTTTCAATGGAGCGGCTGTATTGCCGCTTCATTGAATTCAATGGGCAAACATCGTTCTTCTCTGCCACAGCTGTTACAACTGTGGCAGAGAAGAATGATTTGTCTTCTATATGTTCTCAATGGGGTCGGCGCTGCTGCCGCCGGCCCCATTGAGCGCATATAGAGAAGAGAACAGGAATCGCAGATCGCAGATAGGTGCGATCTGCGATTTCTGTTCTATAATTTATCGGACGAGCACATAAAAAGCGCTCATGTGTCCGATACCATTGCAAAGCAATGGTTTTATAAAATCGCCGGACGCATGCGCATGCGCAAATCGCAGCTAAAAACGCCCGTCTGACTAAGGCCTAAAGGAGATGTTGGAAACTAAGTTTAAAATTTGAATGCAGCAGAGTGCCAACAACTAAGAAGGATCATTTTACACCCAACAAGAAACCCTACTTTGACACAAACATCAACAAAAGGCAGTCCAGGGACGGAGAACATGGGGGAGGGGGGGGGTGAAGCAGGTTGGGCGCACACAACAACAACAGTTGTATGGTTCTTAAACAGGATCTATTATGGGATGAACCTCTTAAACTAGTGTATCTACTACATTATACTTTAATGGTGCCTGTTGGAGTCTACTCCACCCATTGCTCTTCTCTACGCCAATTAGTATGTCCTTCTAGGCTGATTGCTTGAGAGGAATTAGGTGGCTTTCATTTCAACAGTCTTGGACTCATGCAGAAGGTAGTGCATTCCTCTTTTTCGGGCTCAATCCTTCTATGGAAGTGAGAGGAGAGGCCCTTGGGTGGTGTAGTGCCTCAGAAGGTCCTACAGGATAGTCTAAAGAGTTAATAAGTTCTAAGTACCTTGCTATGGGCCCTTTGGGAGGCGTAGGAGGCATCCTGCAGGAGAAAGATGTTGTCTTTCCTGAATATTGGGCTAATGCTAGTCTGCCCAACAACAGCCCTCTTCTGATTGGCCGTTTGCCTTTAATTTTCTGAGTCCAGCTCAGGAAAGTAAGCTAGGGGAAGGAGGAAGTGAGTCCGCAGAGGGGGAGAAAGAGCAGGAAACAACAGGAAGTGGAGGAGCTAGTCGTTGGAGGAGGTAAAGAGAGGAAGCATAGCAAGTAGTGACTTAGCGGCGGTAAAGTGCCGGAGTTCGGGAGACAGAGGAGAGCGTCAGAAGCAAGGTAAAGTGAGGAGTGGTGAGCCCCAGCACCCGGATTGGGAGCAGAGTCTATTTCCACCCTGTTGGAAGGAACCAGAGTCAGGGTAGACCCCGCGGAAGCTGGGCAGTGAGAGGTCATCACAATCGTGAGTGTAACTTATCCCTGCGCAGCTAGCAGACAGTAGAATCACAGTCAACCCTGCACTAGCCCCTCCAATCTTCCACAAATAGCTCCGGAGTAAGCCAGTCTTTACTGCAGTCTGACAGCCTTACCCCACAGAGAGAGGAATCAATGCCTGTTATTCTTGATACAAGAAATTTGTTGCCATTACCGTTGCTCACAGACCCGCTAAGTGTGAATTGTTTTGTTAACAGTGGAAGTGCTAAGAAACTGTGTGCCTTCAGTTTACTTCAATCTAAGTGTACCAGTCTTATTATTTCACCCTTGCAAGCACGTTTCCACCTTCTAAGGTGCTGACACTCTTGGACTCAGACATTATATGAACTACGTAGAGACTCTTGCAATCCACCTGCTGTGCGAGTTGCCACTTTAGTCAAAGTAGCCACCACTGTGACCAAGCTAAAGTTAGCACGCCCACTTGAGCTACCCCTGGCCATTCCAGCTCGATGCAGTGGTATTCTATTTCCCCATTAGGTTTGGGAATAGGAGCTTACCTCCAGCTTGTAACTGCTTTTGAATGCTAACAGGTACTGCAATAGGTGGAGAGGAGCTCCTTTCCTCCCAGGGTGTGGGTTCAGGCATTAGAACCCAGGCCTCAGATATTGAGCCATGCTCAGCGACATAGGCTCAGCAAAAAGCCTGCAGCAGAATAGGAGGGCTTGTGACAGGCCATAAAAGCTGGGCCTGCTATTTTGCTGCATTTGCAAATATCCAAAGATTCGAAGGCACACACGCTTGAACAAGACAGTCTAACAGATGCCAGAACGAGCCTCGGGCAGCCAAGAACAGTCCCTGGGACACTCACTTTCAATTATAGCTGGACAGAGTCCGTATTACAAGCCCTCCATGTCGAGGCACCTCCTTACTAGTAGCAAACTTCTGAATTATCGGAAGATGAAGGTCTTCTACAGTTCATGAATAACAGTTATAGGAGTTACCCTCAATATTGAGGAATGACATTCCCTCTATCTCTGTGGCCTCAGCCTGCAGTCACTTAGCGGTCCCATACTGATAACGATGCCAGTCTATGAACAACTCATGTGTCTCTGCAAAGCCCTTGTTGTCAAGATCTGGCGCTGAGTCACTGATGACGGTGGTGGGTCTCACGAGTGACTACAGTCTTCAAAGTCACCAAAGACCGTTGATCTTGAACTTGGGGGCTTTCTGCCACATGCTTCCTCGCTTCTCTTACATGCCAAATACCAACTAGATGAAGGCTCGAGACAGCACCCAACCAGCAGCCAAAACCTTCAGCTCATTCTGTCGGGACTTCTCCTAGGGAACCAGCTAGAAAAAATAACTCGTGAGCTAAAGCACCTTTGATGATGTGATGCTCCCTGTGACCCACCGCAGCTAATAAACAGAGTATTCTACATTAAAGCAAACGCTACAACAATATCAATATAGGACCAATAGAGGTCAACATCGCACAACAAATACTAAAGGCGCCTTCGCACTGGTGAGACAATCGTGCAATTTTCACGCGATGCGAGAGTGAGTAAAAACGCTGAATTATGAAACCAATCATTTTCAAGGTTTTCCTTCACATTTGCAATGTTTTCACTCATGCAATGTTGCGAGAGAAAAAATTGCAGCATGTTCTAACTGCGCTTTGCAGGGTTTTTTATCTCTCATGTTTCCCTATGGAGCCTCCTTTTTATCGCATCACAAAGCACAATCTTGCGATTTTCGTACAATGTGTTTTTAACATTAGAAAGTCCTGATGACTTTAGTGTTAAAAAAAAATTGTGGCAAAATTGTGTAAAAAAAACAAGCGTGAAAATCGCAAGCGGCAGTGATGTTTTTGCCAGAAAAAGCAGCACTGAAGCTCAAAAATCATGGGAAAAAAGTCGCAATTTTCTCGCAGCAATGTTGTGATCACCAGTGAGCAGGAAACGGGTATTAGGCTGGGTTCACACAGGGCGGATTCCCGACGGAAATCCCGCGGTTTGGCCACAGCAAAAACCGCGAGATTTCCGCCGGGAGAACCGCCATGGAAAAACCAGCAACGGCTTTGAAGCGGCCCGGCCGCTTGCTGTTCCGCTGCGGCCGGCGCTCCCATAGAGGAGAGCGTGGCCGCAGCGTGAAGAAAAAATAAATAGACATGCTGCATATTGTAAAGCCACGGCTGGGGGCGCCGCAGCCGCGGTTCCTGCCTGACTTACCACAGCGGATTGGCCGTCCCATGTGGATGAGATTTCTGAGAAATCTCATCCACATGGCTGGCTAATCCCGAGATTAGCGGCCGCAGGCGGATTTGCCGCAGCGAAATTCCACGTGGAATTTCCGTGGCAAATTGCCCTGTGTGAACCCAGCCTTAGTGTAGTTTGACGCCACCGGAAGCTAGGGGTTTGACAGGCGGAACGCCCCTCTCACACCCCTAGCTCCCGATAGGGTGAAGGTAGAAAGGTTCTAGCAGGCAGTCTGCATGCATTTTGCCAGCGCTGCTGCAGCCTTACCCTTCAGGTTACTTTAGTAGTTAGCCTTACATTGTTAACTGTAAATGCTGGCATGTTACAGGTTTAACATTGCAGCATTTGCATGTCATAATATAAGGCTAATTACTATAGTAACCCGGAGGTCAAGGCAGCAGCGCTGGGAAACATGTATGCACACGCTGCAGCCAAGAGTAAGAGGTGCGCGGCCGCTCACCTCTGCGTTCCACCTGCAAACTGCGTCCCCGCCTCAGGGCTCTGTTCTGGACCTCAGCTGTCACCGACGTTGCGCCGCCAGCAACACAGCTCAGTCACAGCCGCTGCAGTCTCACTTCAGTTATGGGCTCCCTGCTGCTGAAGTTTTCAGGGTTGGTGCTTGTGTGCAGCCGCAGCAGCCGTTGCTTGTGGACCGCCGCTGCTGAAGAAACGTTGTAGTGTGTCTGCACACCAGCGGCCGCTGTATACCTTTTGTATTAAGGTTTAGTGGGCTTGCAGGACCTGATGATGAACACCCCTTTGCAACCAATCAGCATCAGGGGGCGTCTCCCCCTCTCAATCTTGACTCCACTAGGTATTCCTGGTGGCGTCAAGATACACTAATACCCAGGAGCCCTAAGGGTACGTTTGCCCATAGTGGAAATGTACCCTTAGCACTTCCACATGCAAAACAGAGTCAAAATCCGCCCATTTTGTGTCCGTAGCTAATTTCAGAAAATACAGTGCTTCTCTAACCTCTGAAGCCTTGGCGCTGTCAGAGCCCCCTGGTACCCAGCGCTGCGCTCCCCATAGGTCATAGGATACTAGTGCCGGGCAGTTCTGACAGCGCAAACTTTGGAGGTGAGGGGAGCGCTGTGTCTTCTGAAACCAGGTCTCCCACGAGAAAAATAAAGTTTGCCTGTGTATTAACACAGTGGCATATGGAGGTAAAGTAGAGGCCTTATGAAAGCCCCAGCATATGAAGCCATCCGGTAGCTGTGTGCATGAGTCCTATGTGTCAGAATTCAAGTCATATGATCACGTTCAGAAATATGGCAGGAAGAGAACATGGGAAGCAGTGATTAACAAAGAGTGAACATTTTTAAACAAGCCCCACCCCTTACATGAAAAACAGTTTGGCGGGCCGTTTAGCAGGCAATACCCAGTTTACAGAGGACCTATCCTCTATTACACCTCTATTGTACCAAAATCAGCACCCTTTTAAAGAAAATGTTCTGAGAAATGTCCCTGGAATGGTTTCTATAACAAAACAAATACTGGTTCATCAATGATTGGATCTTTTATGCGGGCATCATCAGCGGCCGCCCCCCTGTGTAAACCGGTGGAGGTGCTGCCGGCGAATGCAATGAGTATGAGGACGAATCAGCGTAGTAATGACCATTCATCCCTATAGTTGGGATAATCTGCTATGTAGTCATTATTAATGAGCTCCTATCAACATGCGCATTGGCGTTCACAGACAAATCGTGTGCCTGACTAAAGCCACAGTAAAGGTATTTCAGATGGTACGATTATCGTTAAAAAAAAAAATCATTCACTTTTGTCTCATTTTTCATTTTATGCAAACATAAAAATCCTCGTTGGCTCGTTCACTTATCGCTCGGTATAAACAACGCTCGTTCAGTCCCTCTCAGGCACTTATACAGAAAATGTGAAAAATTGGAAGATACTGAATGAGACTCATTCTCAGCTCTTCATGCACTGACTTACTGCTGAACCTGCAATAGGCTTATGCTTATACACAGCAGCCAATCAGGGATGGCAAAACTGCAGGGGAGGAGAGAGTAGCAGCCTGAACCAATGATGAGATAGTGGATGTGTCTCCGACTACCCTAGACTCCCTGTAGACACTAGATACACTCTAGTTGCACATTACAGCTCTACCCTAATGGACCAGAGCTAAAAACCAGTCAAGCATCAATCTAAGGAAAATAACTAGTTGGTAATTATCCCCTGCAGGTACGGACTTACATATAATTATACGCACCCATCTGTGGCATTGGTTTCCAATGCAGTTGTTGACATGGGCGAATATGTGGCGCGTAAAAACGTTGCATCATGAAAAATGGACCACATGCAACCAAAATATGTTCCAACGCAAAAAGATAATTCTGGAATTCTCTGTTGTCCGATATTTAGCGGCAGCTCCCATAGACTCCTATGGGAGCTGGAAAAAAAGGGAGCGGGAAGCATTTTAGCTGTGTCAAACGCAGGTAAAAGCTTACAGATACCTCTATAGGCATTGGAAGGCATTCCAAGGATTTATGCTGAGCGAGTG
Source organism: Eleutherodactylus coqui (assembly GCF_035609145.1). Taxonomy (NCBI): domain Eukaryota; kingdom Metazoa; phylum Chordata; class Amphibia; order Anura; family Eleutherodactylidae; genus Eleutherodactylus; species Eleutherodactylus coqui. The sequence continues at coordinate 10,950,257 of NC_089848.1, read as the reverse complement.
TCTTTTCGGGGTGCAACGTATTTTTTCGCTAAAAATGTCGCACCCAATCGTGTGAGTGGGCGACAAAACGCTGGCTATTAGTGCAGAAAACTCTGCCCGTGAGTTACGGTGGGACCAAGAAAAAATGTAAAAGTGCATACGGCTGTGTGAAAGAGTCCTAAATCTGTTTTACTAGGCCTCCATTCCCCTTTTCCTATGTGAGGGAAGTGGTAAACCCCAAACCATTTTTACTTGCAGGTCCTGTCTCCACTGCTGCAACATCCCTGATGACCCTGGGCCCCTGGCTAACATGAAGAGCTGTGAGGGATAAGTGCTGGCTTGTCACGGTGGCAATTACCAGACTCTGGTCCTGGAGGGATGACACGCAGCCAAGGCCAGAGCAGGATTGCAGGCCAGCTTTTACACCCCTAGAATAGGGAATGCCAATAAACGGCATGGGAGACGTAGTAGTACTTATCACTCATGACGCCACCATTCCCTCATACAGGTATGCTACGTGGCGGAGAAAAGAACACAGAGACTCGTGTATAGTACCTCAGGTCCCCAGGAACAGTTAGGGCCTGGTATAGCTTTACTTAAAGATTTAACTTTACAAAACAGGTATTCAAAGCAAAACAGGTACAATTCACTTTCAACGCCAGTAGGCTAGAGCTCAGAGATAGGGAGGATATACAGGATGAATACGGTCCTACAGTCCACGATATCTGTACGGCACCGCTCCTGGAAGAGGGGGAGGGGTCACTCCGCAGACACTCCAGCAGACAAATTATTGACAGGAAGGCTTAAAAATAAACACCCCATACCTCTGCGCGGTGATCCTGCCTCTGGACGGCCGCACAGGAAAAGCCTGTAGTGTGAACTGGTACCTGTACAGAATTATTGTAGGGCTCCCTCTTTCTCTCTGATGGCGGGACTCACTCAATTCACATCCACACTCAAAACGTTACAGGATATCGCTCCTCTTCCTCCATCTTCACCTACATGGAAGCTGAAGGTGCTTCCATGTGGCTCTGTGTTAGCACTCTCTCAGGTAGACAAGATGGAAGACCTCTTCCCGCTCTCAAACACTTACATTTATAACTTCACTTGTACCACATGACATGAAAAACTGATACACCTACATGCAGGCAATGGATTTTTTATAGTTAACCTCTCAAACGCCACAGCTGTGCAACACATACACGGGATATAAAGGGACTACAATGTAGTAGTATTTGTGTATATAATACAATCTGTAGCCACATACAATACTGTCTGTTTGACCCTACCATCAGGAGGATGTGTTTGTTACCCATATTTTTTCCATAGACTAACATTAGATTCAAATGTCAAGAAAAGACCTGCAAGCCGGGGGCCTATCTATAGGGGATGCAGGGGTAGCAGTTGTTACCCGGCCCAGGAGCCTTAGGGGGCCCAAAGGCCCCTACATTACATAAGAAGGAACCAGTATTATAATCAGCACGTGGTAGGTCGGGGGGTGTTCCAGATTTTGTATCGGGGCCCAAGAGCTTCTAGTTACTTCTCTGCTCCCAGACATTTTTTTTTAACCCAAATCCAGTTCAAGAAAGTAAAATCACGGACAGCATATGTGCTCTACCACGCTACAACAAACTACAGTAAAACATTGGTCTATATATACACAACTTCACGTAGAACTGCCCTTTAATATTTTACCTACTTCTAGAACGACATCAGTTAGCTTTTTATTTAGTACATATTTTTTTTCATTACCATTAATTTATTAGAAGGACCCTGTAGCTGAGCAGGTTTGACAATAAACATTACCATAACATCTTAGGCTACGCCCACATGACAGTGTTTTGATCAGTATTTATATTTGGAACATAAACTGAGAAAAAGCATAATGCCAAGATTCTCAGGTCTTCTGTGTTTCACACCCACTCCTGGTTTTCCTGTATGAATACTAACACAGCATTCTGACTGAAGCACTGCCGTGTGAACGAGGCATGATCTAGGAGAAGGCCCGAAATTGAGTCAAGTGCTAAAACTTATAGTTTCTTTTTATGTGGATCATTTTTAAAAGTGAGGAGTCCAATAATATCAGAAGCCCAAAAAGGTTTCCTAACAAACAGACATTCAGTTGAAAACCTACGTAAGGCCACAGCGGTCACAGTTCCAAGCTCTTGACAAAACCCAACCGCTGTCAATGTTGTTTAGTCGAGATGCAAAAAAGGCTTTCAACAAAGGCTCTTGTCCTTTTTTATACACCACTTTGCATAAATCTCTTTCTCCTTCTGACAACACCCTAATGACAACCCACTACTAGACTGATTATGGCAGGAACACCCTTCCAATGAAACTCCTCAGAGGCACCTGCCAGGGCTGTCTTCCTCTACCATTGCTTTTTAATATCTACAATAAATAAAATAAACCTTGCTATTTGTATAGCGCCAACTTATTCCGCAGGGCTTTAAGGTAATTTATTTATTACCCCCCCACCAAGCTGGGTGCTCATTTTACCGACCTCGGAAGGATGGAAGGCTGAGTCAACTTTGAGCCGGCTACCTGAATCGTCGGGGATTGAACCCACAAACCTTCAGGTCATGAGCGAGAGCTTTGCACTGCCTTAACACTTTGTGCCACACGAGGCCCCTTAATATCTCAATGGACCTCCTTCTTTGCCACATTGAGACATCACCTATATACTGAGCAGTCAAGATGGCAAGCAGTGAGAATAAGGTCACTGTTTTTATGAATGATATCTTACTGGCAATATCAAACCCCAAACACTCCCCCAAAAATTTACATGACATGCAAATAAAAGAGTCCCTTTCAGACTACACACTCAACCTTGAGAAATATGAGACATTCTTCCTCAACGGTCCCAGTCATCGTCTTTGGACATATTCCAACATCGGAGCTGTACAAACCTAAATCATAATGTCTTCAGACATCAGACAGTGGATTGGAAAGGGTTAAGGGGTGGGCTATTCTAAACATGATACAAATACCTAAATTGCTATACTTATTGCCAACCCTACCAATCTACCCTCACCCTAAGGACATTAAAAGAATGAATGAATTATACAGAACCTTTATTCTAAAATCTTATGTAGAGCCTTACAACAAACTGAATTTCCCTAATGCGCTAACATTAAACGTAGCACCACATTCCATGTAGTAAGATACTGGATCCAATACATCAATTACCACACTGAGTAAATCCTAGACCAACATATGCATAGTAGCAGATTGATAGGGGTCCACTACTTGGGACTCTCACCAATAAGCTCTTCGCTGGGCACCAGCACTAGTCCACTCTGACTGCAGTGGCCTGGATTTGTGTTGCAGACCCTGTTCCCATTGTAATGAATGGCTACTTGGGGACTCAAGTAAAAAGCTGGGCCACTGCAAAGGAAACGGAACTGTCTGCTTTCGACTGAGTGCAGTGACCTAGCGAACAACTCATTGTCAGATGTCCCGAGTGACAGACCTCCATCAATCTGCTATTAATGGCCTATCCCAGGGATAGGCCATCAGTAGTTTTCAAATGAAAAACCTCTTTAGGGTCAGGACTCTGACTCGGCCATTCTAAAACACGGCCGTTCTAAAAAACCATTTTCATCCATTATTTAATTCAATAAATTGGGTCGTTCCCATCAGGCAACAAAGCATCCAAAAACCATGAGCTCCGTCCACCATGCCTCACGGGTTGTTTTTTTTGTGTTGATGTGGAATGTTCTTGTCCCTCCAAACATAGCATTGTGCCTTTGCTCTAAAAAGTTTCACTTTTGTCCCATCTATCTATAGAACCTTTTTCTCAGTAACATTGTGCAATATCCAAATGGGTCCTGCTTTAATGGGTTTTTTTGAACAGTCGCGGCTTCCTTCATGGTCTTCTTTCCTGACCATCATTCTTGTTCAGTCTTTGGCCGAACGCCCACAGACAGATTATCGTTGCTGAATTCGCGGCCAGACACCCGCCGCGAATTCCGCAGCGATGTCCGTCATAGAAGAATTGCTTAACATGGCATGTCCATGCCCACGAGCAGAAGTCAGCTGTGACTTTCCGCACGCGGGGGAGAATCGCAGCACGTTTTATTCTGTGCGGAAAATCACAGTCAATGGAAGCCGTCCGTCCTGCAATACTTCCACTGTGAGCACCGCGGGAGTATCGCGAGAAACCGCATCACCGCCCAGCACCGGCGCATCATACGCAGCACTGCGCATGTACACCCGCCTAGACGCTCGCAGCGGATCCGGGCAGGTGAGTATGTGTCTCTGGGGGGTGCTGGGTCTGATTCCGCTGCAAGATTTTGCAGTTGGAATCCGACCCGGCCGTGGGCATGAGGCCTTATTCTAACAGCCAACACATTGACTGGCGGTTTTTACACTTTGTAGGGTCTTCTGTAGGTCATTTGTTGTTACCTCTTTCAGTGTAGCCCCTTATGCCCTTAGGGTGATATTAACAGGACACCACCTCTCACGGAGAGCAACAACAGTTCAGAATTTTCTCTATTTGTAGAGAATTTGTCTAAATACGGATTGATGTACTCTGTAGGCCGTTTCACATGAGCGTTTTATCATGGGGGAAAAAAATCGCGACCATCTGAAACATTGGATTCCAATTCATTTATTCAGATGGCTGTTTATTAGCCACGTCAAAGCATTGCGGCCGCAATAATAGGACATCACGGCCGAATACGCCAGCCGATGTTTTCACGTGGCTGGAAAAGATTGGTTTTGCCCTATCTTGCAGCCACGATCAGCTGGCAGCTCCCATAGGCTTCTATGGGAGCTGCCGGCAAAGGGGGGGGGGGGGGGAATTTGGCAGTGGCTAGCACTGCTAAACTATGTCAGCTGTCTCTATTTACATAATAGAAGCCATGCTGAACATTCCTCCAGACCGAAGGAATTCCAGGCTGCGGCATCTATACGCCACACCCGGCTATGTGGATAGGTGAGAAAACGCAAAATTCAGCTGCGACTTGGTCACGACTTTCTCTTGCTCATGCGTTTTTCAGCCTTTAATGGGAAAGGCACCCGTGAAACTCTCTCATCTCCTTAATTGATACATCTTTTGTCAATAAACTCTTGGAGAAGTCATTAACACAGGGGTTCACTGCGGATATTTAGTGGGCTCAATAAAAGACATGAAAGGTACAACAGTGTGTGCGTTATTAGTTTGGATAGATTGTATTTGTCTAGAATTGGGACTCTGAGTACTAATAATATGTGGTCTGATTGGTATCTATGTGGAAATGCAGGTAATCCCAAAGGGTTCACTTACTTTTCATTCCCAAATCTCACCGATGCCATTGTTGTACTGGTCGGAGCCTTGTGTATGCCTATAAGGTTGCTTGTTGTAGCTGTAGTGGATACACAGCTGCTACGCTTGAATTTCACTTTTTGACCTCATTTACATGTCCAACAGCGGAGTATTGATCCCCACAATGACGGGACTTATTAATAGCCGGCAGCCTCATCAGATCCGCTATGCTTTCAAGGGGAAGGAGAAGAAAACATTAAGGGCGCACTCACACGGGCGTTTCTGTCCCGTGTATTATGCGCAGATTTTTCACATGCATATACATGCCTATTTGCGGCGAATGTTAAATCTCCGTAGCCTATATTGCTGCATATTACGTGCCAAAAGAGGACGTGATGTTGTGATTGGCCCAATAGACATTGATGGGTATTTAGCACCACATATTACGCACGTGAAAAATATGCATATAAGGGCGGAGTCAGACGAACCTGTATTTCTCCCCTTATGCAACTGTGATAATCACGGCCACATAACAGGACAGAATGAAAGCACTTATCTCTACAGGATGTCATTGGTCTAGTTTTCATTAGCGGTATTGCTCCCGAAAAGATAGTACCTTCCCTGTAGTGTGGGGAATACTACGTGCGGGGAAGATGGGGCGGCACCTGTCTTGCCACAGCTTCTTTCAAACTTTTGCGCAAAGTCTGAAAAACTGGCAAAGGGGAAGAAATTCCCCTTATTCCGGCGTAGCTGCGCCTGCACTTGTCTAAATCCGACCTAAGGCAGCTCTCACACACCCCGCCTTTTACCGCGCCATTTGTGTACAACGCCTCAATTGATTTCAATAGGGCTTTCTAATGCCATGATTAGAAAGTCTGCTCTATTTTCACGTATTTTAGCGCTTTTTAACGCACCTCATCACCCATCACAATAATGGTGTGCGTTAAAAAAAACGCTGTCAAACGCTGTAACGTGTGTTTGCAAAAGCAGCGCAAAATTGTGGTTAAACTTAACGGTTTCAGATGCGGCATTGTGTGAACAGATGTGGGAGAGAGGCCTAAGGGCCCCTTCACATGGGCATATTTGCATACGCAAAATCTGCGAGCGCAATACGCAGAGAATAGAACCCATTGATGGTTTTGTTCACATGTGCGCATTTTCCATTTCGGTCATGCAAAAAAAAAAAACTAACTGCAGCATGTTCTATTTTCCTACATATTTGTGCACCAAAAGGTCACCATAGAAGTCAATGGGGATGCGCAAATGTGAAGGAGATATGCATGGAGATATGCATAATTCCACTGGAAAAAGAACACATCTGGAACTCATTAGTCTAATTAGCCATTTCATTTGGTGTGTCTTTGTTTGCCGCATGCAAATAGACATGCCCTGCTGGCGCAAAAAGTGCGGTAAAATACAATGATGCGCACATAAAAAAGCAACACTCATTCCACAAAAACCGTACGCTCAAGCATGGGTGAGTATACAAATGCTCGTGTGAAGGGGCCCTAATTCATGGGTGACATACACCCGTGTGAGTGATCCCTTTCACGCCGGACGGAACTAGTCTGCGCGGACATTTCTGGGTCACAATGTTATCCCTATGGGGCTTCAATACCGCATTTGTTCTTAAATCCGCTCGTCTTAACTTCCAAACCGCAAGATTAATAAATTCCATATCTGAATCAAGGACATCTTACGGAATTGTTGTTGCAGATTTCTAACATGCAGTCGATGTAATTCCGCAATTAAAGTCTACGGAAAAAAAAGCACAATAAATTCCGCAAGTTCTCACCCAACAAAATGGTCACGAGTTGACGAGGTCTGCGCTGCGCCCTGCGGACAATTCCGTCTCTTATAAAAGGTCCCTTAAAGTTACACAATGCGATAGAGTGAATACAATGTGTCCATACATCTAACATGGCAATAATCATAACTAGTTTGTAACCAAATCCGGAAGCATGGCGAATACGTCAATGAAACGCGTGGGAAAGCAAACAGACTGAGAAAAGGAGAAAGAAAAGAAGATTTTTTTCTAAAACCCACTTGCAGAAATCACAGTCTGTCAGGAGAACAATGGACGCACACATGCCGAAAGCGTACAGTAGCAAAAAGGCCTCACATTTCATACTGTGCTGAGGACAGACTTCTTTTTTTTTCGACTGTAAATAATGAATGAAACAAAGAAAAATCTATAGCCGGCGAGAGAGGCGAGAAAAGAAGTGAGGCTCCTGCACCTAATTCTGGCCACACTTATCCTTCTAATTGTAGACCACCAGTGGAGACCTCTGCTCCGGAGGAGCTTCTTGGAAGACAGTCAACAATCACAGTGGTCGTCAAAGTCTCTGAAAGATGTTCTGCAGCAGTTCTTACCTACCAATCCCCTACCGGAACAAGAGGTGTATTAAGACAAATCTCATTAGTACAAAGGTGGCTCAAGAGAGAAGGGGACATAGCTCCGTCCCTGGCTCCCATGGCCAAAAAAGTCCCAAGATGGGGGGGTTGGAGGTGGTGTTCCTGGCATGAACTAGGAGGGATTCTGTTATGTTGGCTCTGTACGCCCATGCTTCAATATACAATGAATTGAACAAGTTCCCACATTCGGTAGAAGATGAAATCCCGCTTCCATCCTTTATAGGCAGAGCAGGCGGGTGATAGAGGGCTTAGTCGGAGATTTCAACATCCATATACGGAAGCTAGAAGAGGAGGTTTTGTAACAAAGGAGGGTGGATGTGCCTAGAGCTCTATACCCCGGTGTACAGAATAGAATCATCATTTATGATATCGCATTGGCAAGCCGCTATGGTGTTGCTATACGGTGACACATATAATCCCCGATAACCCCAATCCTGGCGGTGACCTGTGCTTACCTCCAGCAGCAGTGACAGCAAGAAGAACCCAGCACACTGCAAACTCTTCATGTCTCAAGCACTTCCTTTAAGACATCAACGCAGTGATCAGTCCTTCTTCCTCAACATCAATGGCCAGTGCTCCACAAATAGTACCGACAGGTGTAGAGTCCCCCCACTAAATCGCTGCTCCAGCCTTCAGTTTAGGGTCTTCTCCATTTGTCGTGAACTCACATAGCGGATCCTAGATTATCAAGACCATTGATAAAGAGTATAGAAGAAGGATCGTGGGACCCCCGGACTTACAAGCTCATCCTAATCAGATGACAGATCTTCGGCTCATACAGGAGGGGGCGAAGATGCTGATCATGTGGGAAAGCGAGCACAAAAATACCAGGCGGGAGGGGGCATGAAAAAGGAAGAAAGCAGGGAAAGGAAGGCAGGGTGGAAATCCTAAACTTGATCCCTCTTGGAAATGGATGGAGAGGGAAGACTGAGATCACACAGCGAGGAGGGGATTAGGAGGAGGAGGGCTCGCCTGGCCCATTCCACCTCCCTTTCGCCTTCCCTCCCTGTTGTGCTTCTTTATGGCAGCAGTAATGAGATCTTTCATATTCTATTATTATTGTCCCCGCTGCTGTGTCGGTGGCCGGGGTGGCAGTACAGGCGGCTACATGGGCTCTGTTCTCCGGCATGGTGGAGGTCTATACAAAGCGCAGATGTAGCAGAGCTCTGTCTGTCATTTAACTCCGTGATGCCAAGTCATGCCTGGTGAATCTCACAACAAGTTTACCTTTATGGGACTTTTCAGAATATTTGCAGAATGTGATCTCCTGCGGAACATTCAGCCCCAAAATATGCACTGCGGAAAATAGCAGAATCCGACGCCGGTTACGCATCAAAATCTGTCGCGGAATTTAGGGGGGGCATATTCTGCAACGCTTTTGTGGACTATTGTGGCTCGTGTGAACGGTCCCGATCACAGAGTGTGCAAAGCGAAAACTCAACAAAGTGCTCCGGCACACAGGCGGTTTTGCGCACGCACAATCGCTTGCGCAAACTGCAGACAACAGAACCCATTGATTTCAGTGGGTTCCTTCACATTAAAGGATTTTGCGCCCGCATTTCTGTCGACATGCTCTATTTTTGTGCGCCCGAGGCTCTGCACGAAATTGTGCCTAAATGCGCAATTTTGCAGTGTTAATTGTCAACACTAATTAGGCTGCTGAGCCAGTTCAAAACCAGCGCAGGACACAACTGAAAGTACCGCAAAACACGCGGCTATGCACGTGAAATCATGGGATCGCGCTCCATTCAGAACACAATCCTATCCTATCTACGCATACGCCTGCGGCGGGAGCCCTCAACTACGTCTGTTCTTGAGGACAGCATGGGCAATGCGGAGCCTGGTTACGTGTTTAGGTTGGCTCACGCAGTCATATTTGCGCACGTATTTGTATGCACAAAACTTGCGCAGAGAATAGAACATATTGATGTCAATGCGTTTATTCACATTTCCGTATTTCGGCGCGTGCATTTGGGTCATGCAAAAATAACAAACATGCTCTTCTTTCTGCGTACTTGTACAGTAATACATTCACTGCACAAATGCGCTGTGCGGCCGCGTGAAGCCGCTTGAAAGGCTGCTTCGGACGAACATTTTGGGCGTGGTTTTTGCGTTTGTAAACTCTACACGTGCAATTCGCAGAGAATAGACCCCATTGATGTCAATGGGTTCGTTCTCAATAACTAATTTTTGTGCTATTTTTATGTATGTCTGCACACTAAGGGGCCCCATAGAAGTCTATAGGATGTGCGCAAATGCGCACGAAATATGCAAGCGGAGATGTGAAACACAGCGCATAACTGCGGGGAGCTAAACACATATGAACCTCCTTAGGGTGTGTTGTGCACTATTGAACAAGCCCAGTTTGCGCAAAAAAGTACAGAGCTATGCGCAGACAGGCGCACAAATCAACCTTGTTCACTGCGCAAATACATTGCGCTAAAATACGTGTATTTGTAAATATGCCTGTTTGAAGCCCTAAAAACATTTATTTCTCAGTGTGCTTCCGCTGGTGTGTATTCATATTGGCCAGATTTGCTAAGATTGGCGCTTAGCGTAGAAGTCGAACAACAAACTCATTAGAGTAAATTGCACCAAATGTACTAAAGCTGCAGCCCTCTTAATACTTTTAGCACATTTTGAACTCTCCCAAAGTCAGAATATGAAATCTATCCCAATGGGCGCAGATTTGCATTAAAAACTGTACCTTTTTCTATCTCGGGCTGAATTGGTGAAGGTGATTGGTCTGTTTGTACCATGTGACCGGTCAAAAGTTTATAATAAGGTTTTCTCCAAGTGATTTTATTTCAGTTTACACATTATTTCCACAGAACCGTATGGGTTTGGTTTTTAATGGATCATGGGCGCCGCACCCTCTTAGCTGTCCGTTCTGGAAAGGAAAGCGTTAAAACAACATGTAATAAGGATCGAAGCCGGCTGCACACAAGTGTTTGCGTTTTTGCGACTGTGTTGGTGTTGTGCTTTTGCACTGCTTTTTTGCGGAATGTAAGTTGTGTATTTGCGCGCGTTTCGGCTTATTTTACTGTACTTTTTGCGCATGTAATTCTTGCTCAATTATGCCCGCAAAAAAATTGCACTAATGCTCGCAGCCATCGAAATGGCCAAATTCTTTCATGAGTGTTGTGCGGGAAAATAGAAGCATTCTGCAATTTTCTTTTTTGGCGCTCTGCAAATATGCACGTAAAATACACGCTTGTAAGTGAACCCATTAAAATGAATACGTTTTTTGTGTATTGAACATGCAAAAGTTTCATGTGCAAAGATGTCCGCGGGAATCCGCCCGAATGAGCCGAATAAGGTTTTTTTCAGACGACCGTATTTGCGTGTGTTTTTGTGTGCGTAAAATACATGCTTGCAATGTGCAGAGAATAGAACCCAATGATGTCAATGGGTCCGTTCTCAGGAGTGTTCTTTTCGCTATTCTCCTGCGTATTGGCGCACCAAGGGTCTCATAGAAGTCTATGGGAGGTGCACAAATATACACTTAATATGCATGCAAGCTCAATACCCTGTGCAATTCCAGGAAAAAGAGAACACATCCGGACCGCACTAGGCTAAATAGCCTTTTAAATCACAGAATGGGGGTGTTGCGTGCGAACAGGCTCTGCGTGCGCAAAAAGTACAGTTTTATGCACCGATACATGTGCAAATCTACCTCATTAAACCTCGTTCAGTGCGCAGATATGTTGCGCTGAAACATACAGTTATCTAAGGCCGCCCAAACAGATCTACTTGTCTGCAGCGTTCGGAACCCTATAGAATCGTTCCCACAGGATGGTATTCCGCAGCAGGATGCAACGCAAGCCGTGGTAAAGTCCACAGCAAAATCCACCGGCCGCCTGAAGCTTTTGATGCGGAAAAAAACATGACATGTCCTATTTTTGTGCGCATTTGCGCACCTAAGACACCATAAGAGTTTATGACGGATATATGTTTAATCAACTGCGCAATATTGCAGGGAAATTGATAACATGGTTGCGGGTGTGTCCTACGCCAATGTGAACGGTACCCAGCAGGGCAGAAAGCACAGTAAATTATGCTAAAATGCACGCGATAGAGCGCCCTTCGTAACGCAAAAAGTCACACTACGGAGAGCGTTTTTGTTCTTTCGGCCATATGATGTCTCCCTTATTCTTTGGAACCTCCAATAAATCCTCACTCACACACAACCAACTACATGTAGATATCATACCTACAGTATATATTTCACGCATCTTCCTGTGTATTTTGCGCGTATTTGCACATCCCTATTGACTTCTATGGGGACTTCCGATGCGCAGGAAAATAGTGCATGCAGCATTTTTGTTGTGCGACCAAAATGCACAAGAAAAATATGCTTATGTCAACGAACCCATTCAAATCAATGTGTTCTATTCACTGTATATTGCACGCAAATGATTTTGCGGGCACAAATACGTGTGTAAATACAGTCGTGTGAATCCAACCTTAGGGCTTAAACAGACTAACATGCTTGCGGAGATTTTTGCGCATTGGAAAATTACACCCACAAAACGTGACAAAGCAAAGCCATTGATTTCAATATTTTCATTCTCACGTGCGTAGGCAATCCGTGCGAGGAAAGATAGGGTTTTTTTTACTATTCAAACCCAGTGCTATTGTGCATGCAGAAAAAAAAGCAGAAAGATAGGGCAGAACCTAAGACATAACTTGGTCATGCATTGTGGCGAGCATATTTGCGCATACGTTTATCTGTTTAAGCTTTCATCATAGTATTACTTATACACATTCCTGTGAAGCATCACATGGTGCAGTGAACAGTGCATCTTATGTATTTACTAGTACCAGTGTTTCTGGTGGTGCAATGTTACTATGTTTATATTGCTACTGTAATATAATGAAGGGGACTGGAGTTGGTCAAAATATTTCCATGCAAATAGTGAGCTATTGCCATTATTTGCAGTTTTGCTGACCATGCGATTTACGAACTTCAGCAGCTTGCTGAGGAGACCTGTTCAATCGTTGCTTTCGCATATCAGCTGCATGCGCTTTATAAACTTCAGCAGCTCGCTGAGGAGACATTCATTCATTGCTTTCGCATTTCAGCTGCACGAGACTTACAAACTTCAGCTGCTTGCTGAGGAGACATGTTCGCTCGTTGCTTTCGCATATCAGCTGCATGAGATTTACAATCTTCAACTGATGGCTGAGGAGACATGTTGGCTTGTTGCTTTCACATATGAGCTGCATGTGATTTACAAACTTCAGCAGCTTGCTGAGGAGACATGTTGGCTCACAGCGTTCACATATCAGCTGCACAAGATTTACAAACTTCAGCTGCTGGCTGAGGTGAAATCGTGGCTTGTCGCTGTGTCATGTAAGCTGCATTAGCTTCACGGCGGCGTTGAACTCACTGTGGTGACATGTCTGCACGAGAGTGATTGTTTGTTTCAACACTGGACAACATTCCATGATTAGATAAAGGCTGGACTGGTGTTGGCGGCATTAGCACTTGAGATGTCATGATATGATGTTCAGGAGATATGAAGATAGTGGTGAAGGACTATACTGTATTTCAATGTTGTTGGTCAATATTTACCGCCAGCTATGTATGTGTAGATTTGTGAGGGGTCATTTATTGGAGTCTCCACACAGGTGTGCAGCTGTCTCACAACCAGCCGCAAACTGCCAGACTGAGTACTGCTGTATCCATAGGAACTGAGGCCACAGGGGTGGGGGTGGTGGCGGCAGATGTAGCCCACCCATAATCACTCATTCAATACACAGGGATGAAGGACCTGTGATGACATCACCATCATGTGATCAGGGGCAGAGCTCAGAGCCCTGGTAACTGATCACATAAAGGTGACATCATCACATGTAACTCACTTAGTCACTCATCACTCACAGACAGGTGGTCGTTAGTATTTTAAAATCATGTGTACTGGAGATATTTGATCTCCTCCGTTTTTCAGGATGTTCGCTGTCTCTTTATTTCTTTATGAGGGGCTCTTTTTTAGCTCCATTATGCCCTATATTATTGTAGTTATGATATCTATGTGAGAGGTACCTGTATATGTAATTAGATAGTAATAAAGATTGTGCAAGTGAGGATTTATTGTAGGTCCTCTGATTCTAGTCCTGCTCATGTTTTATATGTTTGGGAGTATTGGTATAGGTTCTATACCTTTTATAGTCTATCAGCTGCCATCTTGTTGCGGGGGTGGGGGGCCGGTGGCTCTCCTGATGGTCCTGTGCAAGTACCTACTATTTCTATTTTAAGTAATTTGAAAAATTGTCTTCTAATGAGACATTTCTGTGTTCCACACTTTTTATGGATTTAGTCTTAATAAATTTCTCTGAATGTCATTGATCCCCATCACTTGCTTGTAAACCACTCCCACTTTCTATAAACTATGGCACGCGTGATGTAGAAAGTGAAAATTCTGTGCAGTTTTCATAAACTCATGTGCACTGATTATAGATAAGCACCATTGTGTACTTGAGCAAATATGTGTATGTGTGCTTGAACTGTGGAAAGTAGCGCCATATGGGGGCCACATGATTCGCTGTGACAACCCGGTATGGAAGTTACTGCAAACAGAAGCAATAGCAATAGTTACTTTCATACAGTATATTAAAGTGTTAGGATGCTTTCTAGAGATGAGCGAGTATACTCGCTAAGGGCAATTGCTCGAGCGAGCATTGCCCTTAGCGAGTATCTGCCCGCTCGAGACAAAAGGTTTGGGTGCCGGCGCGGGGGAGCGGTGAGTAGCGGCAGTCAGCAGGGGGGAGCGGGGGGGGGGGGGGGGGAGAGGGAGAGGGAGATCTCCCCTCCGTTCCTCCCCGCTCACCCCTGCAGCTCCCTGCCCGCCGCCAGCACCCAAACCATTTGTCTCGAGCGGGCAGGTACTCACTAAGGGCAATGCTCGCTCGAGCAATTGCCCTTAGCGAGTATACTCGCTCATCACTAATGCTTTCACATCTGCATATGGGGTTCAGTTTTTGGGAATCCCCTGGCTGAATGGATCCGTCTTATGGCACCAAAGGGACCCCATTGACTTTAGCATTCAGCTGTCCAGCATTTTAGCAGATGAAAAAGTCCTGCATGCAAAACTTTTTCTTACATTATTTTGTGCCGAATCTACAAGAAACCTCCAAATGGAGGTTCCTAATGCAGATGTTCAAGCAGCCTTATTTGTATAATTGGCTCATGCTAGAGACGTTGGCTCATTAGTAGTCTCAAAGATATGGCAGTAAGGGGAAGCCAATAATAGACTATAGCTGAGGTGTGACGTTCAGGAGGAATTCCTGAGGTGACACATAGTGTAGTTGCTGTTCAATTCAATGACAACTATTCTTACCCTTGTAAGGAGAGATAAAGCTATAAAATGCTGAATATTTCAGCCCAGCCTAAGAAGGGGACCCTCATTCTCCTGATAGGTAACGTCCTGGAAGTGGAACTTGCATCAATGAATCATTTATGGCATATACTTTTGAGATCCCATAAATGTTTCTGATCTCAGAATGCCTACAAGTTTTATTTCGGCCCTTGACAATGTGGCCCTTGAACCAGAGGTTGTGCACCTCTGATATAATAGTGATATATAGTAAATCTAATATAAATAAGCCTCCATGCTTCTTCTTGCCCCACACTTTGCCCCCTTTGCTGTAACTTTGGTGTATGATGTTGGTGTCATTAGATGAGGCACACGCTTACCGGTGGTGTAAAATCATCACGTCAGTTTAATATATTCAGGGACTGTCAGGCGGATTGTAAGTTACAATGTAAAGTCTATGGGAGGCGCTGCTGGGCTTCAGGCATGCGTTGGAATGAGTGAATCATTGCTAAGCAACACAGCATACACTGCTAAGCTGCACCATACTCTGCCCAACCAAGAGCAATAGAGAGACAGAGACAGCAATAGATAGACAGAGCGATAGAGAAGGAGACAGTGAGAGAGAACGATAGAGAGACAGAGTGAGAGAGAACGATAGAGAGACAGTGAAAGAGAACGATAGAGAGACAGTGAAAGAGAACGATAGAGAGACAGAGTGAGAGAGCACGATAGAGAGACAGAGTGAGAGAGAGACAGAGTGAGAGTGAGAGAGAGACAGAGAGAGCGATAGAGAGGCAGAGAGAGCGATAGAGAGGCAGAGAGAGCGATAGAGAGGCAGAGAGAGCGATAGAGAGGCAGAGAGAGCGATAGAGAGGCAGTGAGAGCGATAGAGAGGCAGTGAGAGCGATAGAGAGACAGTGAGAGCGATAGAGAGACAGTGAGAGCGATAGAGAGGCAGTGAGAGCGATAGAGAGGCAGTGAGAGCGATAGAGAGGCAGTGAGAGCGATAGAGAGGCAGTGAGAACGATAGAGAGGCAGTGAGAGCGAGCGATACAGAGGCAGAGTGAGAGAGCGATACAGAGGCAGAGTGAGAGAGCGATACAGAGGCAGAGTGAGAGAGCGATACAGAGGCAGAGTGAGAGAGCGATACAGAGGCAGAGTGAGAGAGCGATACAGAGGCAGAGTGAGAGAGCGATACAGAGGCAGAGTGAGAGAGCGATACAGAGGCAGAGTGAGAGAGCAATAGAGGCAGAGGGAGTGATAGAGAGACAGTGAGAGAAAGAGCGAGAGAGACAGAGAGTGAGACAGTTATAGAGAGAGAATGATAGAGAGGCAGATAGAGCAATAGAGACAGAGAGAACGATAGAGAGAGACAGTGAGAGAAAGAGCACTAGAAACACAAAGAAAGCGATAGAGAGACAGAGAGCGATAGATAGAAAGAGAGAAATACATAGTGAGACAGACAGAGAGCAACAGAGAGACAGACAGTGATAGACAGACAGACATAGAGAGTAATAGAGAGTTAGACAGAGAGAGTGATAGAGAGATGGACAGAAAGAGAACGACAGAGACAGAGAAAGCGATAGACAGACAGAAAGAGTGATAGAGACAAAGATAGAGATAGCAATAGAGACAGGGAGAGAGAGCGATAGACAGACAGAACGAGAGCAATAGACAGAGAGAGAGAGTCATAGAGAGACATAGAGAGAGCAATAGAGAAAAAGAGAGAGCGATAGAGAGATAGAAAGAGAACGAAAGAGACTGACAGACAGAGACGGAGAGATACCGAGACAGAAAGAAAGAGAGAGACAGAGAGAAAGAGACAGACAAACAGAGAGAAACCTGTAGGCTTTTTTACATTAGATATCTGTTCCAAATACAAAGTGATACTCTAAATAATCACCTAACCAAGCAGATTTAGAAGTTCACAACAACCACTTATTAAACATGTTATGTTTGCGTAGCGAACATCAGGCCAATCTAGTTATATTAAAGTTTCTACTTTCAACCCATATTCCCTGGTGGGATTCCCTCCAATAGTCAAAGTGAAGGGGTGGAGGACCATTGGCATCTCTATAGTACATGCAATGCTACAATGAAATGATCAGATGCCAAGTTGCTTACTTGGGGATGATGGATGAAGGAGGGGTTTCCAGTACATTAGTAGGTTGAAGGAAGACAGCTGAATTAAAATGGATTTCCCTAAGAAGACAATGAATATCTCAATGCACTGGTCTGGGGTTAAAATCCCATTCTTTATTGGTCCACAGAGGCATGATCGTTAAAAAGGCAATGCTTCACCCAGTTACCTGGCCCAAAGGTGGTGTCAGTCCGACACTAAGATGCGTTGCCGAATAAAGCTCCTCCTTGACAGCTGCATCACATTTCCCCTGTTGGTCCTTCTCCACATTTTTTATAAAAACAGTTACCGGCTGTCTTGACTTTAGTATAACTAGAGTGACCCGATGTTCGCTATGCGAACGTAAAAAGCTTGGGAAAATGGTTGTATATGTTGTAAGAACTGTCAAGCCGAGGATTAGGCTCGAACAGTTCGCAGTCCACAGCTTGGCCTTCCACGTTTTGTGGACATGGCAACAGGCAATTAGTGTATATTACATGTCAGTATATTACACCATTTAGTATAGTACATGTTACTGTGGAGTCCCCAGTATATTCAGTGTATCCTGCGGTAATATCTTGTATATCTCTCTCTGTCTTTCTGTCTCTTTCTCTGCCTTCTATCTGTCTGTCTCTTGCTCTCCCTGTGTGTCTCTTTTTCTCTGTGTCTCGCTCTCTCTCTGTGAGTCTCTCTTTTTCTTTGTATCTCTCTCTTTCTCTGTGTCTCTCTCTGACTTTCTCTCTGTCTCCCTATCTCTGTTTGCTGTGTATGTATCTGCCTCTGTATCTCTCTCTCTCTTTCTGCCTGCCATGTGTGTGTGTGTGTCTCTCTGTGTCTCTGTCTAGCGTGTGTGTGTCTTTCTCTCTGTGTCTTTGTCTGCCATGTCTCTATCTCTCTCTGTGTCTGTGTCTGCCATGTGTGTGTGTGTCTCTCTCTCTCTCTGCCTGCCATGTGTGTGTCTCTGTCCCTCTCTGTCTGTCTGCCATGCGTGTCTCTGTCTGCTGTGTGTGTCTCTTTCTCTCTGTGTCTCTGTCTGCCATGTGTGTGCCTCTCTCTCTCTGTGTTTGTCTGTCATGTGTGTGCATGTCTCGGTGTGTCTCTCTCTATCTCTGTGTCTCTTTCTGCCGTGTGTGTCTCTGTCTGTCTCTCCCTGCCTGCCGTGTGTGTGTCTCTCTCTCTCTCTGTCTGCCATGTGTGTCTCTGTCTGCTGTGTGTACCTCTCTGTCTCTCTGTCTCTCCCTGCCTGTCGTGTGTGTCTCTCTCTGTCTGCCTTGTGTGTCTCTGTCTGCTGTGGGTGTGTGTCTCTCTCTGTGTATCTGTCTGCCTTGTGTGTCTGTCTGCTGTGTGTGTGTGTCTCTCTCTGTGGCTCTATCTGCCATGTGTGTGTGTCTGTCTGTCTGCCGTGTGTGTCTCTGTCTGCTGTGTGTGTGTGTCTCTCTCTGTGGCTCTATCTGCCATGTGTGTGTGTCTGTCTGTCTGTCGTGTGTGTCTCTGTCTGCTGTGTGTGTGTGTGTCTCTCTCTGTGACTCTATCTGCCATGTGTGTGTGTCTGTCTGTCTGCTCTGTGTGTGTCTCTCTCTCTCTGTGTTTCTCTCTGTTGTGTGTGCCTCTCCCTCTGTGGCTCTTTCTGTCATGCGTGTGCGCGTGTCTCTGTGTGTGTGTGTGTCTCTGTGTCTCTGTCTGCTGTGTGTGTGTCTCTCTCTCTCTGTGTCTCTGTCTGCTGTGTGTGTGTGTCTCTCTCTCTCTGTGTCTCTGTCTGCTGTGTGTGTGTCTCTCTCTCTCTCTGTGTCTCTGTCTGCTCTCTCTCTGTCTGCTGTGTGTGTCTCTCTCACTTCCCCATGCAGCCTCACTGTTTGCCGGTACAGCTTCCTATCAGCGTTTCTTAGCAACATAACCCATAGACTTAAAGGGGTTGTCCCGCGGCAGCAAGTGGGGTTATACACTTCTGTATGGCCATATTAATGCACTTTGTAATGTACATTGTGCATTAATTATGAGCCATACAGAAGTTATAAAAAGTTTTTTACTTACCTGCTCCGTTGCTAGCGTCCTTGTTTCCATGGAGCCGACTAATTTTCGCCGTCTAATGGCCAAATTAGCCGCGCTTGCGCAGTCCCGGTCTTCTTCTTTTTTCAATGGGGCTGCTCGTGCTGGATGCCGGCTCCGTGTAGCTCCGCCCCGTCACGTGCCGATTCCAGCCAATCAGGAGGCTGGAATCGGCAATGGACCGCACAGAAGCCCTGCGGTCCACCGAGTGAGAAGATCCCCGCGGCCATCTTCATCAGGTAAGTAAGAAGTCACCGGAGCGCGGGGATTCAGGTAAGCGCTCTCCGGTGTTCTTTTTTAACCCCTGCATCGGGGTTGTCTCGCGGCGAACTGGGGGGGGGGGGTTGAAAAAAAAAAAAACCCGTTTCGGCGCGGGACAACCCCTTTAAATTGTAACTTTTAACTTGCCTGACTGCTGACTGAACCTATTAAACTGAAGTTTATTGATTTAACGTCGGTGGCGACATGTGCCTCATCTAATGACACCAACATCAGCCACCAAAGTTACAGCTAAGTGGTCAAAGTGTGGTGCAAGAAAAAGCATGTAGGCTTATTTATATTTGATATATGGTGAGGTTTTATAACCTATAGGCCCTGTGTAACGGGAACATCAACGTTTTATTATCTTGCCTGTATGGAACATTAAAAACTGGCATTTTAAACCCTGGACCAGTACATTACTACCAGCCTTGTCTGCTGTACTGCTGGGATAAACTGGAACCCATTCAATATACACAGAAGCTCAGGATTGATTGGCTTTCTATGGATTGTCCTAAGTAGTCATTAGCTCTAAAGGAAATCTGTCATCAGTACAGATGCCTTTAACTTCGAGCATCTAATAGATGCTTTGAAGAGAACCCGTCGCCAGGTAAGGGTGACTACCCACTACAGTTTTTTTTTTCACTGCGAAATTCGCAGCGTTTTTTTCTCTGCAGGGGTCTATGGGCCTTGTAATGTGAAAATCGCGATCGTGCAAAATCGCAATTTACCGCAAAATCGCGATTTTAAAATTACAAGTCCCATAGACCCCTGCAGAAAAAAACGCTGCGAATTTCGCAGTGAAAAAAAAAACTGTAGTGGGTAGTCACCCTAAAACCAATGCCATCTCTACAATAGTGTTGTTCTACTCTTTCCCAAGCTGCCTTTGCTATAAATGTTGATAAAAGCATACCTGTATAATGGAAGGTTTAAAATCTCCCGTGCCGTATATAACTGCAGCCAAGCGGTCCAGTAGGCATGCCCGCCCGGCTTCCCTAGCTGCATTTTTTTTCAGCAACGTTTGCCCCCTCAGGCCCTGTGACATGGACGATATAGCTGGCGGCGTCTTGTGCCTGCGCTGTGCGGTGGACCCCTGGCACATGCACAAATAAGCCATCCCATTTGTGGGCAGAATCAAGTAACTTGTCCGTGCATGCACCGGAAGCCCACCATATATCGCAGGCGCGGGATTTCAGCCAGATGTATGGATGACATCAACTACATCATCCACGTCACGGGGGCTAAGGAGGCAGACTTTGTTGAAAAAAATGCAGCTAGGGAAGTCGGTCCGACACGCTCACTGGGCCGCGCAGCTGCATTAATATACGACGTGGGAGATTTAAAAACTTATATATAACTTATACCAGCTGCACATATATAATTATATACAGGAGATCTCCAGGTTACACCAGCATGGTACATACCACTATATACAGGATATATATCCCCCTGTATATAGTGGTATGTCCCATGCTGGTGTAAACTGTGTATCTCCTGTATATAATTATATATATATACAGCTGGTATAACTTATACCAGCTATACATATGTAATTACAATTCCTCCTCTACTCACCTCTGTGCCAGTGTCTGGGCAACCTGTAATGGAAAGTCCCCTGTCCTTTGATCACATGACCAGAGCCTGGTCATGTGATCTGCAGCCACAGGTCCTCTCTCAGGTCCTGTGCATCCAGCGCTCCGCAGGTGAGTAGAGCCCCTGGTAATTGCTGGTCGGCAGAGACTGATAGACTGCACCTGTGACCACTCACAGCTGCAGCCTATCAGTGGGAGGGCCGCACGCTGTGGGGGTCTGCAGCCTGTAAGTGGCTGCTGACTCCATGTGTAACAGCCCTCCCTTCTGCTCTTGCCGACCTGCGGCGCTGCCTCCCGTCTCCCTCTTCCCCTCTCAGCCATCATGTGGCCGACAGCGCCGGTCCCCTGGGCCCCCACAGCTCAAGGGCCGGGTCGCCGTTGCGACCCCTGCTTCCCCTTACCGTACGCCAGTGGGTTTAAGCCACCTAACTGCTGTTACCAGCTGGCTCCCAAAACCACTCAGAGCAGGGCAAGAGGTGAAGTAAACACAAACTTGGCGGGAAAGCTCTCAGCCAAGCAGGGTTCAGCTCCGTGCAATGTATGAGATTTTAATCATTAGCACTGTGTTTCCATATTTTGTCCACTCCTGTACCATACAGCACAAATAGCATGCAACTGTCCACAGCAGCAATCCTCATAGAAAAGTACATTACATTTGTCATTACCATGTAATGTCAGAGCAGTACCACAATATTCAAACCCTACTGTCTGAGTATGGGACTGTTAATGGGCCGGTCAGCAGGACACGGCGGGGATCAGACGGGAACATGTCACACGCTTCCTGCACATCTCCTAACTAGGATTTCTTTTTGATTTTGGCTGTACTGCACTGTGTGAAGACTTCAAAGAGAGGACATTAAATATTCACATTCATGTAGACCTCTGGAAGTCTGGGCTAATATGCCGCCAAGGAGAGTGCTGCCTTTTGTTTTTCAGCCTTACAGTTGCAAATAGTGTAAAACTGAGTATAAGGCCAGGCTCACACAACCATATTTACATTGCGCATTACGTGTGCAATGTACGCACGCATAATACACGGTAAATGGTGTCAATGAAAGTACATTGATTTTCAACGATCCACTTGCGTATATTTATTGCATATGTTACGAGCGTAAAAAATAATGCAGCACGTTCTATTTTATACTGTATTACATGCATAATAGCTCTATTGCTCTTTCTGGGTGCGTTCAATGTTGCGCAGCATGTTACCATACAGTCGTGGGAGCCCCTCCGAAGACTTATTTTCTACATTGTAGTGTGTGCTAAAGGCCCCCTTCACATGGGCGTATCCAGCCGAGAGCTCAACACTGGTCTGTAAGGGCCCTTTTACATAGGACGTCTGTTGGACGCAGGAGTGTCCAACAGTTGTTCCAGCGATAGCAGTTCTTGTGCTTTTACACAGGAGCGATCATTCCAGCCCACCTTCATTCATAGTAATCAGGCCGCCATTAACAATGGCCTTTTTTCCACGATTTTGAAGATCTTCAAGGTACAGGTCAGTAGACCAAAAAAAAAAAAAACATCTGTAGTCATAATGGGTCAAGAGTTTGAATTAATGTATGTAACTTACTTATTTTAATGTTTTGCTTGTTATGTCTAACATAAACAATATAAAAAGGCAGTCTATGACAGCACATCCATGTAAAGAGAAGATACCCAACTAATTCACTGTAATGCCAAGTGTTTGCCGTGACCGGCTCAATAAAGACAAAGTTGAAAAAAAAAACAATGGCCTTTTTACTCAGATTGATCGTTATTTGATTTTTATGCCTGCATGATCCGAACAACGAAAGAATTATCGCTTATTTGCATTTACACTGAACAGTTAGCGGCCCTTGTAAAAGGCAGAAGGGTGTGGCTGTAGAGGGTGCAGAGGAAGCAGTCACTACCGGGCCCTGGAGCCTTCGGGGGCCAAAAGGTCCATCTCTAACATGATACCAGTGTTATACATGACACATGGTAGGTGGGGGCCCTGTGACAGATTTTGCATTAGGATGCAAGAGCTTTTAGGCCCTAAGTCAGTCCCTACAGAAGATCATTATTTGCTATATATTTTTGCCCAGATTTTGCTCCTTGGCTGCTTTTTTTGCTCAGCTTTAAAACACTGGGGGTTCAAACATTAATTTATCCTTCTCCACTACCCTGCTTGGTACTAATCCATATGGACAGGAGAGTGGAGTACATCAACTGAATTGGAGGCACCAAATCTAAGATCCTCCGTAGCGAAGCTCTGGAGTTCTGGAAGTGAGCAATAGAGAACAAGTGCAAAGTAGGGCCGGAACCGAGGCCTGCAAGGCTGTAGGAGGAGGCAGCCCATGACAGGGTAACGGAGAGTGAAGGGGTTAACAAAGAGAAGGGGGAGGCGGGGAGAAGGAGGGCAAAGGAAAGTGGGAAAAAGAAGAAGGAGGAGCCACAACAGAAAGCAGTTCGTCAGTTTGAAAAGACAGGACAACATACAGCAAGAGGTGGAGGAAGAAAGAAGAACCTGAAGAGAAATCCTACTTACCGGGAAGATGGAACCAATGATGAAGAAGATCCGGACAGTGGCATTGGAGCGCAGTTGGGACTGGCTAGAATGGACAATGGAGGAAGCCCTGGGGATGGTGGCGACGGAGTCTGGAGCTGTAGCGGTGAGTGAGAGGAGCCCACAGAGAATGCGCGTAACAGTGAGGCTAAGCCCCGAGCATGCACTGACGCCACTTAGGGAGCCCTTCATAGGTCCCTCTGGTACCACAAACAAAGAAACCTAAAACGGAATTCAGACTAGACGTGCTGACGGAAACACCAACTGGGACAAATGGCCAACACACATTCGCCAAACATCCCCGCACACTAAAGTAGATGGAATTGCTGTTTTATAAAAAAGAGGGACTAGTTAGTGAATTGGCCAAGCCACTTAAGCCGCAAGCCCTGCAAACAAGGGTCCTCATGTCTTGCGGTCCCTAGAGTAGCAAGACAACTGACCCCAAACTGCAGGGAGCATGGAAGGATCCTACCGAATAAGCAAGGCGATTGCCTAGAAAAAGCTGGCCCCACGCTGGAACCTCAGTCCTGACTATCCCTAAAGGGTTAATGCACAAAACCTGACAGACTAGCACACAGGACACCAATCACACACCAACACACTAGGGTTAGCCTGCAAGACAGAACAACCACATAGAACAGGACACTCCTCATGTCTAGCCACCAGCACAGACATACAGAACAAGACACTGTTCACACCGTATACACAAAACAGAGCTATCCACACCTAATATCTGGCCACCTGCACAAACACTGGACCAGCCCCTGTTCAAACACATAACACATGTTCAGGCATGCAAGAGCAACAAACCCTAGAGTGAAGGGATACCAGCTTCCTCTCGCAGAGGGCGGATATTTATCTTCAAACAGACTGGTGGTGATTGGCTAACAGGAGAACACCACACCCAGCAAGCTCAATTTTCCCTTACCTGTGAAGGTGTGCTCCTGCAACCCTGTATTACAACAGATCCCAGCAGCGCAGCCTGACACCCTCTGGCCAGGTTCTCCGCCTCAACCCCCACTAGGGGGGAGCAGGCCTGGGAGGAATCGTGTCAGGTGGCACAGCGTGGCATCTGGCGCTGGGCCCAATTCCAAAAATGGGCGTGGCTTAGTGCTGGACCGACGGCAGAAGCTGAAAAAAGCAAAGAGGGCTGCTCACCTGGCAATAAACTGGTCGAGGAGCAGCCCCGTTGTGGTGCTGGGCCCAGGATGGCCAGATGTTTGGGAGTCCGAGGGAGTGGTGGTTCCAGAGATAGGAAGGAGCAAGATGGCAGTGAGCTGTCGGCATTGAGGACAAAGCAAGGGACATGGAGAAGGTCAGAGACAGCTGGGAGACCTGCGCAGCATTATTTTCAGTCTGGTGTTGATCCGGAAGGTCAGAAAAGACATTGAAAGGACGATGAGATGGCCTGTCAGGATGGAAGAGGAGTGGCTGACAGGTTCACAGCACCTGCACAGCCCGGTGAGATAATCTCTATAGCTTGTCCGTATAGAATTGATAGCATGTTGAGCTTGCTGGGGATAGTTTAAGGGGTGTTTTGGGGGGCAAGGGATTGTTTGCGGGTGCGAGTAATAATTTTAGTTCATTTGTTTGTTGGAAGGCTACTGGGAAGGTAGTTAATTTGCAGATAGATGTTTGCCCATGTTTTGTTCAATCTAATGTGATTATTCTGAAGCGTTCAGTTTGTTTTTGGAATGGTTGGTGAGAGACACAGTGGGAATCAGTTTGGTCATTCAATACTTGG
This sequence comes from Eleutherodactylus coqui, assembly GCF_035609145.1. Lineage (NCBI taxonomy): Eukaryota > Metazoa > Chordata > Amphibia > Anura > Eleutherodactylidae > Eleutherodactylus > Eleutherodactylus coqui. The sequence continues at coordinate 10,925,010 of NC_089848.1, read as the reverse complement.
ACGATTTTTTATGTGTTGGTCCAGCAGGGTTGCCAAATTGCGTGATGCTGTTGGGGACAGTGGAATAGGTTGTGCAGCATTTTGGGGTGCCATTGGGCCCCAACAAGATGGAGGGTCCTTCAACATGTTTAATTTGTTTGTTTGGATATTGCCATTGACTCTGAGGCAACGGAATGCAGGTTACCAGAAGAAAAATGGGAACCATTGAAGGAAGAGGTGTTTAGGGCCGGGAAGGCAGACAAGATTAAGCTGCGTGAATTGTAATCATCATTGGGGAAGCTTGATTTTGCTTGCCAGATAATGCCGATGGGGAGAATTTTGTGTAGAAGGTTGGCGTGTGCTACCGCAGGAGTATGTTCGCCACAACATTTTCTTGGAGAACACACACAAAGCAAATTTGGAGGTGTGGTCGTCATTTTTGAATAGGTACAATGGAAAGTTAGTGATGATGGCTGAAGCAATTGAGAATTGTTGATTGGGAATTATTTACAGATGCGGCAGGTAGTGCAGGTTTTGACCAATAGTGTGTCGGCAGGTGGTCGAATGATTGGGTGTAGACAGCTTTGTAATGAATTTGGTGCATTGGAGCTTTTCCCAATTGTTGTTGCAATTGCGCTCTGGGGAGATCAGTTTCGGGTTAAAGAAGTATGGTTCCATTGTAATAATTTGGGGATTGCACAGGCGATTATAATTTGACGGTATCTGCTTCCCTAGTAGTGAATCTCTTGCACCAGTGTCAGTAAATACGTGGATTGCGGCGGTGCACATTCCAGGGGGTCGATAATTTACTTGCAGATTCACTTTTTCGATTCCAGGGGGAGCGGTTTGGGATGCTAGGCCCAGGAGTGGAAGAGGAAGGGAAGACATGCCCAACAGAACTTTGGAACTTGGTTGACGAGTGGCGAGTCACCTGATCAGTGCATCGCCGGCTCTGGGTACATTGACGGCAAAGGAGTTGGCTTGGTGGGAATTGGAGACATGGTCATTAGATTTTGGGGACATTACCACAGAGAAGGATAGTGGGGGTCTTTGTTGGGTTGCTTGGGAAAATGGTTATTAGGGGAGGTTGTCAATGGCTAAGGTTAACCGCTTTATGGCAGCCTTAGCATATGGTTTTAAAATTCAGGAAGTACAGGATGTAACAAAGCATTTTTTGGTGGATCAAGCCTTAGAAGGCCTTAGGAAGGGAAAGGGGCGACCGGACAAACGTAGACCGGTGTCATTTAGTCTGTTGAAAACATTGGGTTTGGCATTGGGAAAGGTTTGTAGGGGTAGTTTTGAAAGCTTTGTTTAGGGTTGATTTTTTCTTTGGAAATTTTTCGGAGTGTTGTGAGTAGGGGAGTTGGTGTCTCCAAGTAAAAAAGTGGGGGGTGGCCTATATGGTGATGACATCAGGCTGGTTGGGGTGGACAGTTGGAGATTTATATTCGCCATTCCAAAACGGGTCAGGGGAAAAAGGATGGGGGGGGGGGGGGCGGTAGGTCGAGTTGTGGGGGCAGGGATGTGTCCAATAGAAAATGTTGGGAAGTTTATATCAGGGAGTAGGGGGTGAGCACGGGTCCGTAGTTACAGCAAGCGGATGGGTTTTTCTTGTCCAGGTTTCAGTTTATGATGGTGTTTCATAAAACTTTGGAGAATGCTGGGATGGATAGTTCCCATTTTTAGGATGCATTCAGTTAGGGTGGGAGCAGCTACGGAAGCGGCTGCCTTAGGCCTGGATATGGAAACAGTGAAGCAGATTGGCAGGTGGGAGTCCAGGCAGTATAGGTCTTATATATGACCACATTTGTTATGAAGAAGTTATGTGAGTGGTGGGGGGTGAGGTGAGTTATTATGTTTGTTTGCCTTACAGATCACCGCCCGGCCTTAGTTTGGATAATGGGACATTCCTATGTTTATTGGGGTGCGGTAAAGCAGGATGTTTATCCTAACGCGGGGGGGGGGCAGTTGAGAAGGGAAAGAAGCTCGGCAGTGATAAGATGGATAGGAGGGAGGGGAATGTCGTGATGCAGGGTATTGACGGATTTTCAAAAGTTTGGTGAGTTTGAACAAGGTGCCAGACATTTTGGTTTTCATGTAGGGAGTAACGATTTGGATTGAAGACCGCTTAAAGAATTATCACGAGATATTGGGTATGACAAGCTTAGGCTGCTAACGTCATATCAGAGGTCGTTAATTGTTTGGTCGAAGATTGTACTCCAAAAAAAAATAGCTTGACGCAAGGTCAATTAAAGGTTTGAACAAGGTTTGATAAAGTTAAATTGGGAAGTTTACATTTTGTAGGTCATAATGGAGGAGTGGCGGTTCGCTATTTGGATTTCAAAATGTATCACAGTGATTTTTGGAGAAATGATTGAGTGCATCAAAACGATGCAGGCATTCATCTATGGTCGCTAGTGTCTAAGGATGGGATTAAGCGAGCAATGGTTTTGTGGGGTGCGGTGCAGGCTTGAGGGGGTCAAGCCGTGCTTGCTGCAGCGGTTAGGGGGGGCCTTGGAGTCGGAGAAAAGTGGAGGCCGGAGTCCCTGCAGAGATGGTGGGAGTGTCTAGCCTTGGAATGGCTAGTGGGTCTCTGAGTCCGGAGGTAGGCGACTGGAGGCAAGTGGCAATATTGGGTCTCCCGAGTCAGTTAGCTTGCGGTGGGAGGCAGTTTTTGGAAAGTTTTCATCTCCCGAGTCACTTGGTGTGCGGCGGGGGACATTATGGTATATTTTCCTGGTTGGTGAGGCAACAGAATTGTTTGGGGCTCCAAGGACCTCCCTATTTCCTGGGGTGGAAAAGTTTATTTAATGTAAATGTATGTTTGTAATAAAATGGCTGCTGTGGCCAATTTATCCAAAATAAAAGAGAGTCTGTTCCTAATTAGGTTATTGGAGGTGAGATGGTGGAGGTATTACTCTGTGAGGCTACAGCAGGAACGACTCCATTATACTCGGGTCATGTCACGACACAATGCAAACTACGTCATTCCAACGAGGTAGCAGATGCCCCTCTCCTGGGAGAGAATGTCAGTAGCTACAGTGGCTCTCAGACTTCAGGTCTTCAATAAAACAATCCTTTGTTTTGGGACAAAAGAAATAATTCTTATGCGCCCAAGTTTGTGGGTAGAACATGGTCCAAGGAGGGCATGAAAAGCAGACGTCATGTTGTTTTAATGGTCAGGTTGGGGAAACCTGCACGCTTTTCCCTCTCTTCTACTACATTATCTCTGGACCTAGTGAAGACTCAGAAAGACCACATGGACCAGTTAGTCCTGATGTAGTGTACCAGACTTGTACACTCCATAAAAGCAATGTGGTTACTGCCTAAAAGAATGTGTATGTCTTTAAGAATTAAAAGTTCGGTTGTTTGTCACACATTTTATGCTTACAAACCCTATTCTAGTCCTATTGGTTGGTTGGTTAGCTAGATAATAGATAGCTGCCCTGGAATTGGGGGATAATTCTCATGCACGGGTTGGCTGAGTGTAGTTGGTATAATAATGAGAGAGGGGCGTGGCAGTGAGGAGAGAGAGGGAGTTGGAGTTAGACAGAAGAGAAGCAAGATCTGAGAGACAGTGCAGTTGAAAAGGAGTAAGTGTGAGTACAAACGGACTATTGGATTATGAGAGAAGAATCAGTTTAAGTAAAGACAGAAGAAAGAAGGAACAGCTTGATGAAATAGTAACTAGAGAAAGAGGAATATTCATGCTTAAAGGAATAGAAGAAACAAGAAAGAGAAGCAGGAGAGCAAAGCATAGCAGATAGAAAGGATTCCCATGTTTTTCACTATTATAGTGCCCTGGTATACATATGAGGTCAGTGTACTTAATGCCTGCATACAAATAGAAGTGTATTTCTACCTCAAGCAACGAAGTAATGCTAAATGTATGAAGTATGTTGAAGATTATCCTCTTGAATAAATTGTTCCACTGTTTCAAAGTTTAAATCCTGCCTCCTGGAGTTTCTTCTCACCACCGTAACATTTGCACTGAGGTACCACACTACTCTTCAGGGGAAAGGACAATTCTCATTTTATTTTATTTTTTCTTATTTTTATTATTATTTTGCCCGGCACAAGTCTCAGCCTGTATATGGACTGGTGTCATGAACTTGGCAAATTTACCATCATACCCTATCCAACTTCACAAGTAGCCCAAAATGCCCAAACTAGTTCATCATTTACACTGCTAATACCCTACAGCAGTGGTTCAGGAGGTGGGGGCAGTGGAGCCACTGGCCCCTCTGCGGTCTGTCTGGTGCGTTGCACTGATATATCTGGTTCAGCCTTCAAAACCCTGGTATGACTCTACATTTCTCTCTATAATCAGGCAGAGCAGCACAAAAGTGCTATATCCAATTATTAAAGGGGTTGTCCCGAGAAAGCAAGTGGGGGTAAGCACTTCTGTATGGCCATATTAATGCACTTTGTAATATACATCATGCATTAAATATGAGCCATACAGAAGTTATTCACTTACCTGCTCCGTTGCTGGCGTCCCCGTCTCCATGGTGCCGTCTAATTTCAGCGTCTAATCTCCCGATTAGACGCGCTTGCGCAGAAGGGTCTTCTCCCTTCTCTTGGGTCTCGGCACGAGCGGAGTCCTGGCTCCGCCCCCTTCTACGCGGCATCGCGTAGCTCCGCCCCGTCACGTGTGCCGATTCCAGCCAATCAGGAGGCTGGAATCGGCAATGGACCGCACAGAGCCCACGGTGCACCATGGGAGAAGACCCTCGGTGCATCGTGGGTGAAGATCCCGGCGGCCATCTTGCTAAGGTAAGGAAGAAGTCGCCACAGCGCGGGGATTTGGGTAAGTACTAAACGTTTTGTTTTTTTTAACACATGCATTGGGTTTGTCTCGCGCCGAACGGGGGGCCTATTGAATTTTAAAAAAAAACGTTTCGGCACGGGACAACCCCTTTAAGGGCAAAGCTCAGAGAGTCTACGTGGCAGAAAACTTTAACTGAGAGTGGAGAAATTATAAACTGTGTGGCCTCTCTTTCAAGTAGTTTAAAGGGAATAAGTGCGGTAATTACGGTCCTAGTGTGTAATACATATTAGTATCTATAGTATATAGCAGGAACATATTATCACACCTCTGTTTTTTTACAGGTGACCAATGCCCAGTAGGAGAACTAGACATGATATGTACCCCCCGCAACTGCATGTAAGGACGTAAACTACACTGTGGAAAGTGTAATTACATAAAGGGCAAACACCCTTTGGGATTCTGTCATGAAATGATGTGGTACAGCTGGATATTTCAGTATGCCTGGTGGTAGCTTCTTGAACCTCCTCTCCAAGGTATCATCCAGCCTGAACGCACTTTGCTATTAGCTAAATGTATGGTGTACCTTGTAATTCATTGATGTTAATAAGCGGCTGTTACCATGTAATCCCTCTTTTATACATTGAGCTATGCTCTCAGTTGCTATTTTCGTATTCTTCCCCCTAGATGACAGTGCAGGAAAGATATAATGAAAACAATTGCTGGCTTAGCACTTTTTTTTGGCAGTCAACAACACTAATGCCAAATGCTAAAAATGAATGACAGAATGCTTCAATAGCCAATTTACCCCCCCCCCCCTTTCCCTTTATACCAATCCACAATCTTCCCTTTTTTTATTGTAAGCTAGTCCGACAGTTTGTATTTAAAGGTTTTTTTCAGGACAATTTGAACTTTTGCTATTGATGACTGACAGGTTATCAACAGATGATCGGCAGGGACCTGCCCCTCGGATCCTCATGATCACCTGATTCCCAGAGTCGCTATCACTATGGTCAGCAGAGGAAGCAGAAAGTGCTGACCATAGTGCAACAGTCTGGATTGGTTTTTCATGTGTAGCTCCCATTGAATTCAATGGAAGATGTACTGCAGTACTAACCCGGGCCATTGCACTATGTACTATGTATGCAAAATAGGGAAATATGTACAAACCCATTGAAACCAGTGTCTTCTATTCTCCTTGTATTGCGTGTGCAAATATGCCTATGTGATGGGTCCCTTAGAATGTCATATCTCGGTCCAATATTGTGCTGGCCCATGTGACTGCACCCATAGGGTGAAAAATAACCCTGTCATGGATTGGTTAATTTTGTTTTTTTGGTTTTGATTGAAGAAAATCTTGTGTGAGCATGTTAATAACTGCCACATTTAACTAACCATATCATGGGGTGATTTTAAGTTAGACTATGGCCAGATTCACATGGATGTATATGCCTGCACAAACTTTACGCAGAGAATAGAATCCATGTATTTTGAAGCACAGGAAAAGGCAGTAGGTCCAGCATAGGATAAAAACTTTCTCTTTATTGAAACATCCAGACAGACAGAGAAATGAGAAGCATGTGCCATCTTACATGTTTCAGGCAGGCATGATTAAGGGCAACATACTTCAATGAAGCATGTGGGGCAGTACATGCTTCTTGTTCCTCTGTCTGTCTCAATTTTTCAATAAAGAGGAAGAGTTTTTTCCTACGCTGGACCTATTGCCATTTCCTGGGCATCTGTTGTGGTTACCAGCCAGTCCTTGCATGGGAGTGGAGCTGGTTTCTGGTTTACATTCCTCATATATTTCAATGAGTACGTTCATCCATACATGTGCATATTTTACCTGTGCGTTTCAGTTGGGCAAACCCACCCGTACCGCTCCCTGCAGCATCCTCTATATTCCTGCGCATTTATGCATCCAAAGTCCCTATAGAAGTCAATGGGCATTCTGCAAGTATGCAGTACTCAGGCACGCGCAAATACACATAGGCAATGTGTGAAGGGAGCCTATATCTGGGTCTAAGCAACGTTACTGCTTCTACATTTAGAGCAAAATGCAGAGCCTGCAGGTGTGTAATACGTGAAGATTCAGTGCCTATAGGCACATAATAGGGGCCCCATAGGAACTCCATATGCAGCCATACAGTGCATGGTCTGTACATACAGCTTTGGTGTGTGTATTAATCTTCAGGCCAGTTTCAGATGAGCGTATTTTAGCCCTTTATTTGGTCTGTGTTTTGGGGACCGTAATATAAATTTCTGTATCTATTCACATGGCCATATTTTTCACGGACGTTTTTTAATATCGCAGCATCATCTATTTTTTGCATTTTTGCCTCCGTATTCCTATGATTTTCTATTGGACAAATTCAGAACAATATTTGCCCAGTAGAAAATAAAATTAATACGGAGAAAAATACTGATGAAATGCTGATGACACGTCCCGTCATCTGTAACACATCTGTAACAGGGATCCATATTACGGACGTATTTAAATATGCTCGTCTGCAGCCGACCCTCGTCATATCCTTCTGGGTGGCCGTACTGCATTGTCTATGCACACAATAATGTCTTTAGAAAGAATGAAGTTTGTCCGTGCTTCCATCATATCACGGAGCTCTACTTTAAGAAGGCGACCTGTAATAACGGTACAATGGTCCTCCGGAAGAGTAGACAGCTAAGATATATCCTGTCTGCCGAATGGTGACATGGAAGTCGTATTATCACAACTAGGTTATGCTGATGTAACAAGCTCACCGCCAGATGAACCTGATAATAGCAAAGTCCTACCAACCTCTTACACCCGGCGCTTCATTACACTTCTGTATGTAGGACATTTCTGTAAGAGCAACTTTTCTGTCAAAATATGTCAGACAACAAACCGTGCTTCAGCTGAAAGGAAATATTCTGGGGGTGAGAACTATCCATTACGGCTCCCGTCCTCTCAGTCCACCGTAATCCCTACCATTGTGGATCACAGGGGAGTTGTGACTGAGTAAAACTGATGACTATCTATCTCATATCTAATATCCATCTATCTATCTCATATCCATCTATCCATCTATCTATCTATCTATCTCATATCTAATATCTATCTATCTCCTATCTATCTATCTATCTATCTATCTATCTATCTATCTATCTCCTATCTAATATCCATCTCTCTCTCCTATCTATCTAACTATATCTCATATCTATCTATCTATCTTTCTCATATCTATCTATCTACATCTCATATCTATCTAATCTATCTATCTATCATCTATCTAATATCCATCTCTCTCTCCTATCTATCTATCTATCTATCTCATATCTATCTAATATCCATCTCTCTCTCTCTCTCTCTCATCTATCTATCTATCTATCTATCTATCTATCTATCTATCTATCTATCTATCTATCTAATATCTACCTATCTAATAGCTACCTATCTAATAGCTACCTATCTCCTATCTATCTACCTATCTCATATCTATCTATCTATCTCATATCTATCTATCTATCTCATATCTATCTATCTATCTATCTATCTCATATCTATCTAATATCCATCTCTCTCTCTCACATCTATCTATCTATCTATCTATCTATCTAATAGCTACCTATCTAATAGTTACCTATCTCCTATCTATCTATCTATCTATCTATCTCTCTATCTCATATCTATCTAATATCCATCTCTCTCTCTCACATCTATCTATCTATCTATCTATCTATCTATATAATAGCTACCTATCTAATAGTTACCTATCTCCTATCTATCTATCTATCTATCTATCTATCTCATATCTATCTAATATCCATCTCTCTCTCACACATCTATCTATCTAACTATCTATCTATCTGTCTATCTAATAGTTATCTCATATCTATCTATCTCCTATCTATCTATCTCCTATCTATCTATCTATCTATCTATCTATCTATCTATCTATCTAATATCCATCTCTCTCTCTCACATCTATCTATCTATCTAATAGCTACCTATCTAATAGTTACCTATCTCCTATCTATCTATCTATCTATCTATCTATCTATCTATCTATCTATCTCATATCTATCTATCTATCTAATATCCATCTCTCTCTCACACATCTATCTATCTATCTATCTGTCTATCTAATAGTTACCTATCTCATATCTATCTATCTCCTATCTATCTATCTATCTCCTATCTCATATCTATCTATCTATCTATCTATCTAATATCCATCTCTCTCTCTCACATCTATCTATCTATCTATCTATCTAATAGCTACCTATCTAATAGTTACCTATCTCATATCTATCTATCTATCTATCTATCTATCTATCTATCTATCTATCTATCTATCTATCTATCTATCTATCTATCTATCTAATAGCTACCTATCTAATAGTTACCTATCTCATATCTATCTATCTCTCTCTCTGTCCATCTAATCGCCATATATTTTTTCTGTTTAGGGATTTCCATGATCAGGTAATTTGCCTTCGTACAGAGCACATAGTTGGCTGGACACATGCACCAGATGGCTACTCGTCACCTAACATGAATAACAGGGCAGATGTTCTGGGACCTGGACATACTTTAGAAATTAGTTAGATTTTCTGTAACTCAGATTTCATTAACATGTTATGTTGCAGACACATCATTTTGTAAATGCTAAATGAAATGAACATTATATAGATAAATAGGTGTTATTAGTATGGCCCGCTTACAGGGGTTCCTGCCAAGATTCAGGAGGTCTAGAATAATAACCAATCTATTATAGTACTTGGAATATTTAGAGAAATGGAGGGAAATGTGTCTATAAATAGGGGTTTCTTTTAACCAAGAAAGAACCATGGAGAAAACTCTTGGTGTCTATTGTAGGGGGAGGGGGGGTATCCTGCTGGGCTTTGCGAAGAAAATGCACAATTAAACATTATATCTGAGAAATTTATGAAGACTGAGGTAAAACGATGTTACAGTGGCATCTAGTGGATTAATAGCTCTGAATTGCTTTACCCTGAACAATTTTTTTGATTGGTGGTCTTCAGGTCACTTGGTCGTAAAGGGGAGAAATGGAACCTTTGAGCACTCTGAGAGGACTGGCGAAACAGTGAGTTTTGGAGTAGTTCAGGAGGAGTGAGCGTGGGTCCGCCAACTTACCCAGCTGTTAGAAGGAGGCAGCTACCTTGGCTGAGAGCACGCTACTAAGGGCCGGAAAAAACGTTCAGCAAAAGCCTAGAGCAGGGGGGTGCCAGTGTTTTGGTCAAGACAGGTCAGTGATCCAGAATAGAGGAAAGATGCAGCAATGTCATAGATCACTCACAGGAACCTGCAAATGCTGCAGAGAATGCCTGAACTTAAACAGCAAGTATCAATAGAGGCCGGTCTCTAAGGTGGGAATACAGTTTGCACAATTAAGAACTTGAAAACAACTAAGATAGATCTTTAACTTTTTAGTGGTCGACCATCATTGTTCTGAGCTTAGTACTGGTGCTGCCTTCATCCATCCTGCTGTGTACTGGAGAGTGCTCCCCAAGCAGTGCGGGGCACCAAAACTATTAACAGAGACTGCATTATTAGACTCCAGCCTCATGTCCACTTACCTGCACGGATTCCACTGCTGAATCCTGCAGCGGAATCCAGCTGTACCCGCAGACACGGAGAGAAAAAAATCATTTTCTTACCTGTCCAGCTCCAGCGCGCATCTCCCCCGTGTTGGCCGCATCTTCTTTCTTTAGCACGACGGATGCATCCGGAGGCACCTGCGTCGTTTCAGGCGCATGCGTAGTGCAATTTTTTTTTTTTTTTTTAAATCTTCTGCTTTCCTGGGGATTTGTGGCATGTCCACAGTGACAGCTGTAGCTGTGCCATGGATCAGATGGCTTCCATTGACTTCAATGGAAGCTATCCCACGGGATCCGCAGAAAAATGGAGCATGGTATGACTTGTTCCTGCGTGTGCGATCCGCAACTCGGGAAATTTAAAAAAAAGTCACATCCACATGCTCTAAATTTTCTTGCGGATGCTAATGCATCCCTATGGGCAGCTAGACATGCAGATCTCCCGCAAGTTTTATAACTAAAATCCGCCTGTGGACATTGGGCCATATGTATCAAGCAGGCTCAGATTTGTTCACCTTGCTATGGGTATATCCTGCTTATTCTATGGCAAGCAAGCAAGCATAGGAAAATCATTAGGTATCCACTTCTGTGGCACATGTGTTTATTCTAGTATAAACTGTTTACATAGCCTGATCATTCCATGTGCATCAGGCTCAGAATAATAATTAGCCGTCTACTCATGTGGAATATGGCTTTTTTTCTGCTATAAACTACATATATCCCATTCATTTCACGTCTATCTTGCACAGGAAAAGTATTAGCCCCCTTTACTGCAAACCTTCCGCTGCTGTCTCCAAGATTTCTCCAAAAGTGTCACCATTTCTCTGGAATGCTCTACCCAAGTACTATAATAGATTGGTTGTTCCAACCAGCATCACTGGTTCGCTCACTTCTCGCTGCTCCTAAACGTGAAAAGTAAGGCTGAATGCACGGGGGCGGATCAGATTCCGCTGCATCCGAGAACAGTGCCTACCTGTCCGGATCTTCACTGTGGATGCGTGCAGCTAACACACGTGCATAGTAGAATTTTTTTTCTTTAAACTCCTGCTTTCCCGCGAACGGGCCACGGATCCAACGGCTTCCTCTTGGCTTCAATGGAAGATGTGCGGAAACTGCAGGGAAATGGAGCATGCTGCGATTTTTCATTGGTGTCCGCTCATGTGCATGAAGAATCGTTTTTTCATTGCATGCTATGGAGCGTTATTGTTGCGGAATCTGGAGGCGGATGGCTGCTCCTGATTCCGCAGCAAAAATCTGCCCGTGTGCAGGAAGCCTAATAGGTGTCTACTTATGGGGAATATGTATTCATTACACTTTAACCTGCACATATAGGCTGCTCATTCCTTGTATATCTTGTTTACTCCATGTATCTCAGGCACAAGAAGCGTAATGGGTACCTAGTTATGTAGAATATGTGCTCATTTCAATATAAACTGTACATATCCCGTTCATTCCACGTCTGAGGCCCAGGAAAATTATCAGGCATCTACTTACCGTATTTTTCCGTGTATAAGGCACGTTTTTTTGCCCGTTTTTTTGAGTTAAACGTCAACCTGCGTCTTGTACACGGGGGAGGGGGGCTGCCTCGGGGGGTGCCTAATACTTACCTAGCGTTCGGGTCCTCGCGCAGGTCTCCATCACTGCTGCAGGCTGCCGCATCCTCCTGCAAGACGACAGAGCAGTTCTTCCAAGAAGCAAGGCTTGAATACTCCGCCTCCAGCAAGCTAATGCTCTGACCGGTTAATCCAGCGCTGCGTGAGCCAATGAAAGCCGGTACTGGATTAACCAATCACAGCCATTCAATGATGTCATTGCAAGGGACCCGAACGCCGGCTGTGAGGTGAGTATTTTTATTTCTTTTTCACATGTAGCCTAGATAGGGCTGTTTTTTGTTTAAAATGTTGTTTTTTAACAGGCACCTACAGTGGGATTTAAACATAGAGCACTACTATGTACTATATACTACTATGTACTATATACTACTATGTACTGTTTTATGTTTAAAATCTTTGTTTCTTCATTTTGGGTGGGAAAGTAGATGTGCATCTTATACACAGAAAAATACTGTGTATAGAATGTCTGTTCATTCCACTGCAGGCTACACCTATATCCTCTTCATTCCACTGCAAGCTACACCTATATCCTGATCATTCTACTGCAAGCTACACCTATATCCTGTTCATTTCACTGCAAGCTACACCTATATCCTGATCATTCCACTGCAAGCTACACCTATATCCTGTTCATTCCACTGCAAGCTACACCTATATCCTGTTCATTCCACTGCAAGCTACACCTATATCCTGTTCATTCCACTGCAAGCTACACCTATATCCTCTTCATTCCACTGCAAGCTACACCTATATCCTCTTCATTCCACTGCAAGCTACACCTATATCCTCTTCATTCCACTGCAAGCTACACCTATATCCTCTTCATTCCACTCCAAGCTACACCTATATCCTGATCATTCCACTGCAAGCTACACCTATATCCTCTTCATTCCACTGCAAGCTACACCTATATCCTGATCATTTCACTGCAAGCTACACCTATATCCTGTTCATTCCACTGCAAGCTACACCTATATCCTGATCATTCCACTGCAAGCTACACCTATATCCTGATAATTTTACTGCACGCTACACCTATATCCTGATCATTCCACTGCAAGTTACACCTATATCCTGTTCAATCCACTGCAAGCTACACCTATATCCTGATCATTCCACTGCAAGCTACACCTATATACTGTTCATTCCACTGCAAACTACACCTATATCCTGTTCATTCCACTGCAAGCTACACCTATATTCTCATCATTCCATTGGAAGCTACACCTATATCCTGATCATTCCACTGCAAACTACACCTATATCCTGTTCATTCCACTGCAAGCTACACCTATATCCTGTTCATTCCACGTCTATCTGGCACAGGAAAATTATTAGACATATGTGGAGTATTTTCATTCCACTGCAAGCAGTATATATATATCCTGTTTATTCCATGTCTATTAGAGCAGCTTTAGAAGACAGTATGCACAACTGCACTCGCTTCAGTGTAAGGTATTTGAGCTGTGAATGAGGTTTGACGAGGTAAATTTGTGCACATATCAGTGCATAGGGCTGTATTTTTTGTGCACGCAGTACCTGTTCACATGTGCACCTGAACCAACCGCGCCCTGATTTAAAAGGCTATTTAGCCGAATGAGGTCTAGATGTGTTCTTTTTTTCACGGTATTGTGCAGCATATTGTGCAGCTGTGCATGTATCTATTGAGCATTCGCGCACCTCCCACAGACTTTTATGGGGCCCTTGGTGTGCAAATGCATAAAAAAATAGAGCAGATCCTATTTTTTTACTGTGTGCGCAAAATACAGCAATGAGAACAAACACATTGAAATTAATCGTTTTATTCGCTGTGTATTGCGTGGGAAAAGTATTAGACTCTTGTTTATTTGGGATATGTATTCATTCCACTATAAACTCCACATCTCTCCTGTTCATTTCACTAAAAACTGCACATCTCTCCTGTTCATCTATATATATAAAATTGAATGTATGTCTATCTGTGTGTCTGTCTGGTTGTCCTTTATGCGCTACTACACCATTCATCCGATCGCCATGAAACTTTGGGAAGTTGTTGAGTACACTCCTGGGAAGATTACTGGCATAGTACATCTATCCTATGATAAATGGCGCGCGTGCGAGCGTCGTCGACAGTTACGCCTCCCCACGTAGATCGTTCGATTTCCATCATTGCCACTAATTCTCTCACTTCCCGATGTCGCAGAAACTTGAAATTTGGCACGAGCATTGATTATGTCATAAATAGGAAAAGCTAATGGGTCCCAACTCGATTATTCAATTCTAAGTGCCAAAGAATTGGCGTCCAAATTTTACGTACGGAATCTAATTTTCTCACTTCCCAATGTCATAGAAACTTGAAATTTGGCACGAGCATTGATTATGTCATAAATAGGAAAAATTAGTGGGCCCCAACTTGATTATTCAATTCTAAGCGCAAAAGAATTAGCGTCGAAATTTTACGTACGGAATCTAATTCTCTCACTTCCCGATGTCATAAAAACTTGAAATTTGGCACAAGCATTGATTATGTCATAAATAGGAAAAGCTAATGGGTCCTAACTTGATTATTCAATTCTAAGCGCAAAAGAATTAGCGTACAAATTTTACATACGTAATCTAATTCTCTCACTTCCTGATGTCATCTATATATATAAAAATGAATAAATGTCTGTCTGTCTGTCTGTCTGTCCTTTATGCATTACTACACCATTCATCCAATCGCCAAGAAACTTTTGGAAGTTGTTGGGGAGTCAACCCCCTGAAAGATTACTGGCATAGTACATCTATCCTACGATAGGTGGCGCGCGTGCGAGCGTCGTCGACAGTTATGTCCCCCAGACAAAGATTGTTTGATTTCCATCTCAAGCACGAAAGCAAAAGGCATTACGAGCAAGCGTGTTCAACTACAAAATGATGCATCCGCCAAACGTATCACAAAACAATTGCTGGATATTGAGAATGCTGAGGTAAAATGAAAGCTGTGCTGTGATTGGTTGCTATATATTATACTGCTGAGGAAACATGAAAGCTGTGCTGTGATTGGTTGCTACTTATACTACTGAGGTTACATGAAAGCTGTGCTGTGATTGGTTGTTATATATTATACTGAGGTAACATGAAAGCTGTGCTGTGATTGGTTGCTATATATTATACTGCTGAGGTAACATGAAAGCTGCGCTGTGATTGGTTGTTATATATTATACTGAGGTAACATGAAAGCTGCGCTGTGATTGGTTGTTATATATTATACCGCTGAGGAAAAATGAATGCTGTGCTGTGATTGGCTGCTATTTTTTATATTGCTGAGGCTGAGTAAAAGTTGCGCTGTGATTGGTTGTTATTTCTCTTACTGCTGAGGTAACATGAAAGCTGCGCTGCGATTGTTTATCTAGATATATAAATATGAATGTATGTATGTATGTCTGTCTTCGCAGCAACGCGCGAAGGGGTAAGCTAGTTCCACTATAAACTACACATCTCTCCTGTTTATTCCACTATAAACTACACATCTCTCCTGTTCATTCCACTATAAACTACACATCTCTCCTGTTCATTCCACATCTATCTTGCACTGGAAAAATGTTATACCTTTTTATATTTTCACCATTTGATGATATTCTTTGTTCTTTTTGTTCATTCCTTTTCTTTATTCTTTTTGGTATGTCCCGTATGGGGCTGCAGATTGCACATTAGAGTCATCTCCTTATTGGAGAATGAACAGGAACCTCTCGCCCTGAGGTGACAAATTAAAAGTTGACCATAGTGATGATATGTTCTCACGTGGCAGATGACATTACCTGAGATGGTGAAATAAAAATGCAATTCCTACTGGTTCTCCACTTTCCTCCCGACCTCCATAAAATACTGATGGTCACTATTAGGGTTTAGGCACATCGGCATGTTTTTGTCCTTTTTCGTAGCCGTGAAAATCACAGCCACGAAACGGGACAAAACATAAATGAATTGCTATATCTTTCTCGAATGTAGTTTATCTACGTGTGAAAATGAAGTTTTTTAAAAACTTCTGCGCTATAGTGCTGAAAAGTCAAAACAAACAAACAAAAAAAACAGTTCATGCACTAATAAACCCCATTTTGGCTTCCAACGGGATCTTTACCCGCAGACCTTTCCCTGGCTTCTGCGCATGTGTGACGTGCATGTACCAGAGCTGTGTGTGTGTGACATGCATGTACCAGAGCTGTGTGTGTGTGTGACGTGCATGTACCAGAGCTGTGTGTGTGACGTGCATGTACCAGAGCTGTGTGTGTGACGTGCATGTACCAGAGCTGTGTGTGTGTGACGTGCATGTAGCGGAACTGTGTGGTGCATTGCGTCACCAGAAACACTGGTGCTATAATTTCTTATTAATTACTAGTGTGTGTATATATATATGTGTGTATGTATGTATGTATAGGTACATACATATATATATATATACATTTATATATATATATATATATATATATATATATATATATATAAGAGTGTAGGGTATAGTCAGAAAGACTGATCAGTGCAGTCCAGGCCTGACGCTATCATTGCTGGACCGTGTTAGTGAACGGTGAAGCCCTGATTCAGTGCAGATGTAATGCAGATTACTAGTGAGAGCACAACCCAGTCAGATCACAGTGTAAATTACCTTGGCTGATCAACATTGGGGGCGGAGTTTAAAAGGCTAAACTGGATGGACTGATGTCTTTTTTCAGCCTTACATACTATGTCACTATATTACATTGTAAACAAGTGGGTTGGAATTTTGCGTGATCACCTCGTTGGACATTTGTTAATTTCAGGGACTCTCAACATGGATTGGCACTTGAATTTCTTGCAGGTGATGGTGGATGACTTCCTAGATCAGAGGCAGCACGCAGAGCCCTCCCTGCTGGCACACGCCGCCGTCGGACGCTCACCACATAAGTGAACACCGGCAGGGGCCGCGGCTGCCCTGCCGGCATTTACTCAGCTGAGCTGCTAGCGGCGCTGATCCCAGCGCACACCGACTGTCAGTGTGTAGCCGTGATCCTCCTCCCCTGACGTCTCCTACTTGGTTCCGCGAGAGCAGGGGAAGTAGGTGTCCGGCAGCACACTGACGTCACACTGTGCACCCAGGATAAGCGCCGAGCAGCAACACCAAGCAGAGGAGCAGCAGAGCTTCCACGAGGAGGAGGGGGTAAATATGTGGGTCTCGGGTGGGATTACTACTGGGGGCCGCTGTGGGATGTCACTATTACACTGGGGGCCGCTGTGGGATGTCACTATTACACTGGGGACACTGTGGGGTGTCACTATTACTATTGGGGCCGCTGTGGGGTGTCACTCTTACTATTGGGGGCCGCTGTGGGGTGTCACTATTACTATTGGGGGCCGCTGTGGGATGTCACTATTACTATTGGGGGCCACTGTGGGATGTCACTATTACTACTGAGGACCGCTGTGGGGTGTCACTATTACTACTGGGGGCCGCTGTGGGGTGTCACTATTACTACTGGGGGCAGCTGTGGGGTGTCACTATTACTACTGGGGGCCGCTGTGGGGTGTTACTATTACTACTGGGGGCCGCTGTGGGGTGTCACTATTACTACTGGGGACCGCTGTGGGGTGTCACTATTACTACTAGGGGCCGCTGTGGGGTGTTACTATTACTACTGGGGGACGCTGTGGGGTGTCACTATTACTACTGGGGCTGCTGTGGGGTGTCACTATTATACTGGGGGGCCGCTGTGGGGTGTCATTATTATACTAGGGGCCGCTGTGGGGTGTTACTGTTACTACTGGGGGACGCTGTGGGGTGTCACTATTACTACTAGGGGCCGCTGTGGGGTGTTACTATTACTACTGGGGGGCCACTGTGGGGTGTCATTATTATACTAGGGGCCGCTGTGGGGTGTTACTGTTATACTAGGGGCCGCTGTGGGGTGTTACTATTATACTGGGGGCTGCCAGTAGCGAGATATAGCACTAGATCAGTCTTTGACTACACCCTGTATATAACATGATCAGTTTTAATTGTAATATAAGGCTTTATTAACACGGCCGTATATATGTGGCTCATTTAGCCCCGTTAAAACATTGCGACCATCTGAAACATTGGATCCCAATGTTTTTATTCAGATGAGCAATTTTTAGCTACGTAAAAAAATCACGCTGGGAATAATAAGACATCGGCAACCGAAAATGGCAATTTTATACGGCGCGTGAAAAGATAGGTCTTGCCCTATATTTTGCCAAAATACCCTGGAGTCTCCACTAGACTTTAAGGGAGCTGAAAAAAAAGGAAAGGGGAGGGAGATTTGCTGTGTCCAATGCTCGGAAAAGAAGACAGCTGGCTCTATTTAAGCATTAATGGTCATTCCGAGGATTTCTGCTGACGAGGGATTTCCGCGCTGCAGCGTATTTTTACGCCGATACACCGCCCGTATGAATGGACGAGAAAACACTAATCAAGCTCGGCAGTTGATCGCGGCTATTCTTCATTCATGCGGTTTTTAGCTGCAATTGGCTGAGCGTAAAAATGCATACAGTCGTGTAAAAGAGGTCCAAGTCATTCCTTTACATTTCCCGTTCTTTTTGAATTCCCTTCTGGCTTTGGCTAAAAAACTGCATGAAAAACTACCATAAAATCTGCTGCTTTAAGAAAAAAAACAGTTTGTGAAACCAGGAGAACAGAGTAAAGGGATTTTCTGAAATTGTCCCAGGGTAGGGAATAGGGTGAAAATGATGTAAGTACTGGTGATAAGCTCGGTGTTAGGCTCTACCAACCCATTACTGAGTCTGGAGACTCTACTCAAGCAGCGGTCGGCGACGGCACTATTATAGAACTTTGGACGTTTTCAATCGCATGAACTGTTGTTTTGCATGAAGGAACTTTTCCGTTTTGGTAAGTGATACGTTGTTTCTGCGAGTCGCGGTCTGGTCGCGCGAGTACTGCATTGTCCTCAATAATAAATAGTCTTTCATATGGTAATAATCAAAGGAAATGTTATCAATATTAAAAGACTGAATGCAACATGATTTTCCTATTAATATTTATGAGCATTGAGCTTGTTTAATTGATGCTGCCGATGAGTCAGAAGGGCCCAGCAGGAAGTCCACTTGCAACAGGAAAGATTAGGACTTTATTAGTCAAAACTGCAATGCACAGATGATAAATACATCCCTCCTGCCTGTAGTGGAAGCCACAAACTATGTTACAGACATAATTAGCTATGAACCTCTCTGATTTTTCTTCATAAGAAAGGAAATGTCACCCTAGTGAGTCTCCGGAGGACATGTGACCGTCAGCAGATGATTTATTCCGGAGAACCCATATAATATACATCTCCACTGCAGCACTTGGTGCAAGGGAAACATAGCATTACATGCAAACGATGGGCTGCTCATGTAATACATGGACAGAGGAGATCTTCTGGAGTAAGAGTTATTCTGTATGAGCGGCTTTCCTTTCTGGGTCATAGGGTGCAGTTCCAAACTTCAAATCTCCTGAATAGCCACAGAGTTAAAAGAGAGAAAAATTGAAGATCTGCACAGTTTGAATGCATATAGAAGACAGAATAGTTGGGTTACTCATTATAGGAATAGGAACTTTAAATGAATGGGCAAAGTTCCAGGAATTGTATAAAAATAAGCTAGTCATCATTACATGCTAAATGGAAGACCACCGGGTAACGCTGACATGGAAAAGGACTTGGGGACTTTGGTTAACTACAAACTCAACTGGAGCGACCAGCGTCAGGCAGCTGCTGCCAAGGCAAATAGTATCATGGGGTGCATCACAAGAGATCTAGGGGCGCATGATAAGAACATTGTTCTTCCTCTTTACAAGTCACTGGTCAGACCACACATGGAATATTGTGGACAGTTTTGGGTGCCGGTACTCAAGAACATATCAGAGCTTGAGCGAGTACAGAGGTGGGCAACTAAAATAATAAACTGAATGGGTGGACTCACTGGACTACAATACCCAGAGAGGTTATTAACATTGGGGTTATTTAGTTTAGAAAAAGACGGCTGAGGGGCGACCTAATAACTGTATAAATATATCAGGGTTGACATAAATATATCATAGGGTCATATTTGTAGCATCTCATGTATTAATTGGAGTGGGGTGTCAGTGTTGCTATTGACTAGACAAAGGCTGTGTGATGCAGTTGAAATGTTGTCAGCTTACGTTTACTCAATAAAGGATGGAGAAATTCCTATTGTCCGTATTATATTTTAAGTACCCCAGATGCGGCCCATACGTATGAAGGACTTAATATATCAGGGTTCAGTACAGAGATCTCTCCAATCATCTATTTATACCGAGGACTGTAACAAGAGGGCGCTCTAAGAAATATATCAGGGGAGAATACAGAGATCTCTCCCACGATCTATTTATACCCAAGACTGTAACAAGGGGGCGCTCTAATAACTATGTGTAAATATATCAGGGAACAATACAAAGATCTCTCCCATCATCTCGTTATACCCAGGACTGTGACTGTAACAATGGTGATGCCTTCTGTGTCTAGAGGAAAGAAGGTTTCCAGGTCGTCATCCCGACGTCCCCATTTACATATGGAGGTTGCCCTCTGACCTCAGTAGGGACAGGAAGAGAGTTTAAAGCACCTCCCTTTCCACCATGCTTTAGTGTCTTTCTGTCCCTACGGTGGCCAGATGAAGCAGAGAGCTCCAGCGAACCTGTGGAGGAAAGAAACTTACCGCACGCTGTGCGATCCCCCTGGAGGGTAGAGGTCGGGGCCGCATACCGCCATAGTCCCTGCATCCCCGACCTACGCCGCCGAAGGAGCCGTAAGTCGCCTCAGCAGCGCGGGTCTCCCTTGCGCGGTCCGCATGTTCAGGCCGCCGCTGCCGCGATGAGATAGTTCCTCCTGGCAGGGGAACAGCAGCGGCGGCCTCCCGGGCTCCTGGATCCTCGGCGCGCATAGCGGTGACGTCATCCGGTGTGGTGACGTCACGCGCTTAACGTAGGGGGCGTGACTACCAGCAGAGAACCCGGAAATGGCGCCAAATTCGAAATTTCTCCCATATAAAGCAGGCGCTACTAAATGGAGGTATCCTGCTGACTGCCTAGAAGTGCCAAAAGCATGTCTACTCGCGACAGCTCAGCACGAGAGCGAGAAACAGATACCCTACAAGCCGTGAGTAGGCTATATGCCAAAAAATGGAATGCGCAAGTTACCACTTGTACTGGATTGGATACATATATGTTCCCCTTTTTCTCTCCCCTCTCCCCCATTGTTTTGTATGGGTTAGATGGATAAGAAAGGTCCAAAGAGTAAGGCGGACCCCAGAAAAAAGTCTAAAACATGTGTCCTCTGCAGCAAAAAGCTTGCGGAAAATTATAAAAAGCCCCTATGCGAGGAATGCACAGGAAAGATATTAGCAGAGGAAAAAGCGGCGTTTAAAACTGACATCCGCTGTATGATCAGGGAAGAATTACAGGCCTGCAAGGCGTCCTTCCCCCAGGCTCAGCCAGGTTCGTCACGGGTCCCTAAAAGACCAAGACAAACCGAATCGGCGAGCTCAATTTCCGGTGAATCCCTGGAACTCCTGTCAGAAGGAGAACTAGAGGACCCGCCAGTACTTATAGAGGATGAGAAAAAATACTACTTCTCCTCAAACGACATTGCAGACCTCATCAAGGCAGTGAGGGAGACAATGCAGATAGAAGAGGACAATCCAGGACGAAATGTTTGGCGGCCTCCGGTCACGAAGAAGGACCATGTTCCCGGT
The DNA here is from genome assembly GCF_035609145.1 of Eleutherodactylus coqui. Classification (NCBI taxonomy): domain Eukaryota; kingdom Metazoa; phylum Chordata; class Amphibia; order Anura; family Eleutherodactylidae; genus Eleutherodactylus; species Eleutherodactylus coqui. Next base: position 10,903,338 of record NC_089848.1, on the reverse strand, counting down.
CAACCAGACCCTGCAACAGGTGATTGCAGATCAATGGCAGGAGCCTGAGAAGAGGCTATCGGTATCAAGGGAAATCCGAAACCGGCTTGCGTTCGCTCCTGAGGTCGTCCGCCTATACAGAGAGACCCCAAAGGTCGATATACAAATTGCAAAGGTAGCCAAGAAAACCCTCTTGCCCTTTGAAGACACCTCACAACTCTCGGATCCCATGGATAAAAAGATCGACGGATTGATGAGGAGGGCCTGGGAAGCAACTTCCTTTACCGTCGAGGCCAGCACAGTATCGACTTCCGTGGCCAGATCCATGGTCCTATGGCTAAACAGGCTGGAAGCCTCTATTAAAGATTGGGCCCCTAGAGAGGAGTTAGCCAGTTGTCTTCCCCTCCTAAAAATGGCTACTGCTTTTCTGGCCGACGCATCAGCGGAGACCGTCAGATATGGCGCAAAAAACGGGGTCCTTAGCAATACAGCAAGAAGGGCATTATGGCAAAAGACATGGGCTGCAGACATAACATCAAAAATAAACTCTGCGCCATCCCAGGGGAAAACATCTTTGGGCCCGTCTTGGACAAGATCCTGGAGAAAGTCGGCGATAAAAGCAAGGCCCTTCCCGACAGACAGCCTTACAGGAAACCATCCTTTCTGAGGAGGACACGGCAGCCACCTTCTGAAGTCAAAGGGAAAGGGAAGACTGAAAGATGGTCATACTCCAAGGGAGGTCGGGGTAAGGAAGCTCAACCCTCTCCTGAACAAACAGGGGGTAGATTAGCACGCTATCTAAGTCAGTGGCAGGGGATAACATCTAACCCCTGGGTACTCCAGATAATTGAAGTGGGGTACCGAATTGAATTCCACTCTCTACCCCCTAGGAGATTCCTCATAACCTCCCCTGGGTCCCTACAAGAACAAGGGAACCTCATAAAAGGCGTACAAGAACTCAAGGACTTAGGGGTCATTGCACAAGTCCCTGATCACGAAAGGGGTGAGGGATTCTATTCCCCCCTGTTTCTAATCAAAAAAACAACCGTTTCTATTAGGACTATCTTTAACCCCTTAATGACACGGCCTATTTTGACGTTGAGGACCAAGCGATTTTTTTGGTATTTTTCCATCTCCATTTTTCAAAAGCCATAACTTTTTTATTTTTCCGTGGACGCGGCCGTATAAGGGCTTGTTTTTTGCGTGGCGATCTGTAGTTTTTATCGGTGCCACTTTTGGGTACATAGACAATATCGTAAAATTTTTTTTTTTTTTTTTTAATGATAACAGGGAGAGAAAACGCATCAATTCTGCCATAGATTTTTTTTTTTTTTTTTACAGCGTTAATCATGCAGCATAAATGACACACTAAATTTTTTCTGCGGGTCGGTACGGTAACAACGATACCAAAATTGTTATATTTTTCTTAGGTTTTTACACTTTTTTGCAATAAAACCCCCCTTTTTTTGGAAATCTTTTTTTTTTCTCTATAGCTGCATTCAAAGTCCTGTAACTTTTTTATTTTTCTATGTACGGAGCTCTATAAGGGCTTATTTTTTGCGAGACAAGCTGTAGTTTTTATTGGTACCATTTTGGGAAATGTACGGCTTTTTTGATCACTTTTATTGCCTTTTTTGTGAGGCAAAATGCTAAAAATTAGCATTTTGCCTCTGTTTTTTAGCGTTTTTTTTTACGCTTTTTGTCGTACAAAATAAAAAGCATGTTCAACTTTTTGTACATGTCGTTACGGACGCGTCAATATCCAATATGTGGGGTTTTATTTTTTTTTCCCTTTTTTTATGCTAATATTAGAAAAAGCATAAAAAAGGGTTTTTTTTACTTTTTTTTTTTACATTTTTCTTTTTTTTACACTTTTCTTTTCTTTTTTTTATACTATTTGAGTCCCTCTGAGGGACTTACATCACTGTGCCTATGATCGCTGTTATAAGGCATGGCAGAGCTACTTTTCTGCCATGCCTTATCGCTTGTACAGCGATTATAGGCACAGGCAATACAGGACGCCAGTGTCTGGCGTCCTGTTGCCATGGTGACAGGCCAGGCTCTCGCGATAACATCGCGAGTTCCGGCCGGAGACACACAGGGATCGCGATCCTTCTGTGAACTCTTTCCCTGCCGCGATCTACTTAGATCGCGGCAGGGAAGGGGTTAACAGCGGCGGGCGCATCTCCGATGTCCCCCCGCTGTTGGAGCGGGACGCCGGCTGTGACTGACAGCCGGCTCCCGCTGCGGGATAGCGCGGGATCTTATGTGATCCCGTGCTATCTCCAGGACGTACCGGTACGTCCTTTTGCGGGAAGTACCAGGCTCCCGGGACGTAACGGTACGTCCTGGAGCGGGAAGGGGTTAATCTCAGAGCCCTAAATAAATTTATTTCATATAAAAAATTTAAGATGGAAATGGTGCGGTCTATTGTCTCATTAATAGACCCTGATAGTGTAATGTGCACTATAGATCTCAAAGACGCATACTACCACGTCCCAATAGCCGCAGTCCATCATAAGTACTTGAGATTCGCCCTGCAGGAGGGTGACAAAATCCAGCACTATCAGTTTACGGCCCTAGCGTTCGGAATCTCGACCGCTCCTCGGGTTTTTACAAAAATAATAATAGAGATGGTAGCCTATTTCAGATGGAACCAAATCCTTATAATTCCATATCTGGATGATTTCTTGCTGGTGTCAAAAACGGAAAAGGCCATACGCACGGACCTATCCATGGTCCTGTCTACCCTAAACAATTTAGGGTGGATAGTCAATGAACAGAAGTCCGACCTGAACCCAGGTACACAGAAGGTATACCTGGGCGTATTATTAGACTCCCACATCCAGGAATCTCGGCTTCCATCATCTAGGAAGGAAGACCTTATCCAAGCAGTAACCTCCCTCTGTCAGGCTACTACAGTATCTATCAGAGAAACAATGAAGGTGCTCGGTATTCTAACAGCCTGCATACAGATAATACCATGGGCACAAGCCCATACCCGACAACTACAAAGGTTCATCCTTGCCAGGTGGGACAAACGGCAGACCTCCCTGGACAAGAAGGTGAGTCTGTCCGTCCAAGTCAAAGAGTCCCTACGCTGGTGGACCTCACAGAGGAACCTAAACAAAGGTACCTCCTGGTCGCGAGAACCCGCTGTACCCGTCACAACAGATGCCAGTAAAACAGGATGGGGAGCGCAAGTAGCCGACCTAAATCTACAGGGAACCTGGGACTCCCAAGTAGCAAAGCGCTCATCTAATTATAGAGAATTAAGAGCAATCTGGGAGACCCTTCAGGCAGCAGAACCCCATTTAAGAGGAAGGCATGTTAAAATCTTGACTGATAATATGACAGCTCTGTCGTTTGTTCGTCGCCAGGGGAAAACGTGACACCCACACCTCCAACAATGGGCGGCAAAGATACTCCGCTGGGCGGAATCCAACATGCTGTCCCTCTCAGCGATCCATCTAAAAGGGTCCACAAACGTCGTTGCCGACTTCCTGAGCAGACAAAGCATACTTCCAGGAGAATGGGGGCTGAACCAGCGAGTCTTCGACCAACTAAGCGGCCATGGGGAGAACCACAGATAGACCTGTTCGCCACGAGGGGAAATACAAAGTGCCGGGACTTTTACTCGCTAAATCCAGGAGACAACCCGTGTGGAGTAGATGCCCTGTCCCAAAGCTGGGACATGGACATAGCCTACGCCTTTTCCCCATTCCCACTGATTCCCCACACCCTCAGAAAAATCCAGACCAGCCGGGTGTCACTCATCCTAGTTGCCCCCATGTGGGACAAAAGACCCTGGTATCCCCTGCTAAAAGCCTTGACAATCCAGGGGGCAATTCTACTACCGGCCGTGGAAGATCTCCTTCTCCAGGGCCCGCTAAACTACCCGGGGGTCGAAAAATTGAAACTAGCGGCATGGATGCTGAAAGCATAATACTGCGAGGGAAGGGACTTTCCCATAAAGTAATTACCACCTTAACAAAGAGCCGTAAACCTATCACTACAGCCATCTATGATAGGATATGGAGGAAGTTCACAGACTTCTGCAAAATAGATCCATGCAAAATTCCAGAGATTGATATACTTGCAATCCTGGAAGTTTTGCAGGCAGGCCTAGAGAAAGGCCTTAGCCCAAGAACCCTTAAGGTTCAGACAGCCGCACTGGGGTCTTACCTAGACTTTCCTTTGGCAGAACACTGCTGGGTTCGGAGATTCCTCAAAGGGGCAGATAGGATCCGGCCTTTTATTAGGGAAACTTTCCCTACCTGGGACTTAAACCTAGTCTTGAATAGTTTTTGCCAACCCCCCTTTGAACCCCTCTCCCAACTCCCCCTAAGATTACTTACGCTAAAAGTTACCCTTTTAGTCGCCATAACCTCGGCTCGGAGAATAGGGGAATTACAAGCCTTATGCTGTATTGAACCTTACATGCTTATACAAGATGACAGAATCACCTTTAAGCTAGACCCAGCCTTCCTACCAAAGGTAGTGTCAAAGTTCCATAGGGAGCAGACAATCACCCTGCCCTCTTTCTGCTAAAATCCCCGCAATGATAAAGAACGAGAATTTCACAACCTAGATGTTAGGAGAGCCGTTCTAGCATATGTAGAAGCTACCCGCTCTTTCCGAAAAAATAACAACCTCTTTATCCAATTTCAGGGGCCAGCAAAAGGAAAGACGGCATCTAAGGGCACCATTGCGAGGTGGATCAAGACTGCCATCCAAGAGGCATATAAAGCCAGGGGCTTCGATCCCCCGGGAAAAATTAGAGCTCACTCCACACGCTCCCTCTCCTCCTCTTGGGCAGAAAAAGGCCAGGCGTCTGCCGAGCCAATCTGCAAAGCAGCCACCTGGTCTAGCATATACACGTTTATCAGACACTATAGGGTTAACATCCAGTCAGACAAAGACCTGGGCTACTGGCGAAAAGTCCTCCAGGCAGTAGTCCCACCCTAAAGTCACGTATGATTTGGTATACTCCATGTGTAATGGGGCCGTCGGGATGACGACCTGGAAAGATACGGATTACTTACCGGTAGTCCTATTTCCAGGAGTCATCACGACGGCCCATAGTTCCCTCCCTTATAGAATAATTAATGTTCTTTTCAATGTCAATATGACCGAATAAAGGCAAATTTTGGTTTAGTAAACATTGTCCACCGTAATAAATTGTAAGTCACTAAAGCATGGGTGGAAGGGGAGGTGCTTTAAACTCTCTTCCTGTCCCTACTGAGGTCAGAGGGCAACCTCCATGTGTAATGGGGCTGTCGTGATGACTCCTGGAAATGGGACTACCGGTAAGTAATCCGTATCTTTCTGCACCGACATAGAAGGGGGTTCTTTATAGTAAGAGCAGTGAGACTATGGAACTCTCTGCCTGTGGACGTGGTGATGGGGAACTTGATAAAAGGGTACAGGAGGGGCCTAAACGCTTCTCTTGAGCAATACAATATTACATGTTATATCACTGATTAATTCAGAAGGGTCAGTGATCTGGGGATTATTTGGATTGTCAGATTGGAGTCGGGAAGATAATTTTTTCCCCTAAAATGAGTAAATTTGGGCTTCTCATGTTTTTTTTTTTGCCTTCCTCTGGATCAGTATTGCAGGATAATATGCTGCACTGGATGGACATATGTCTTTTTTCAGTCTAAAATACTATGTTACTATATTAGTCCATGAATTCCTATCTCTTTAACCCTCTCCAATCCACTGTCTGACGTCTAAAGACATTATGATTTAAGGCTGTACAGCTTAGATGTTGGAAGACGCCCGTTGGGGTTCTCTTACCTTATATTGCCAGCCTTTCTGCTGTCGGAGCCTATCTAACGTGTCACCTCATGCAGTACTGGTGTTAGCCAGCATATAGCACCATTGTATAACAGCAGAAAAGAGTAAGCCTCCTAGGTAAACCAGGACACAAATTGGATTGGAAAGGTTTATTTTCTGTACTACTGTATATATAGGTTCTTACTATAGATGAGCGAGTATACTCGCTAAAGGCAATTGCTCGAGCGAGCGTTGCTTTTAGCGAGTATCTCCCCCGCTCGAGACTGCAGGTTCGGGTGCCGGCAGCGGGCACGGAGCTGCGGGGGAGAGCGGGGCGGAACTATCTCTCCCTCCCTCTCCCCCCCCCCCCCCCCCCCGCTCCCTCCTGCTGACAGCCGCTACTCACCGCTCCCCCGTGACGGCACCCGAACCTGCAGTCTCGAGCGGGGGAGATACTCGCTAAAGGCAATGCTCGCTCGAGCAATTGCCTTTGGCGAGTATACTCGCTCATCTCTAGTTCTTACTTGTATCTGTGTCATACTGAGTTTGATATCATCTAAGGCCACGCTTACACAGCCTGTTTTCTAGCTTAACCCTTTCCAATCCACTGTCTGACGTCTAAAGACATTATGATTTAAGGCTGTACAGCTCTGGTGTTAGAGAAGGTCCGTCTGGGTTCTCTTACTGTATATTGCCAGCTTCTCTGCTGTCAGAGCCTATCCAACATGTCGCCTCATGCAGTACTGGCTTTAGCCAGCAGATAGCGCTGTTGTGTAACGGCAAAAAAAGAGTAAGCCCCCTAGGAAAACCAGGATACAAATTGGATTGGAAAGGGTTAATAAAAAAAATGCTAATTTTGACCCATGCCTGTTTTGTGCAAAAATGTGGACTTTTAAAAAATGTTACTGTGCACTTACCGCTTTCAAAAACGTTGTAGCAGTAGGGGGCCACCCACTGCCCGACGGGTTTAGCATAAATTACACCAGAAATTAGTGTAAATTATAGTGAAAATTTATGCCTGCTCATAACTAGTGTAGATCTCAGTTTGTGTGCGCTGATGTCCCAAGATGCACCAAATGTATTAAGAGGCGTGCACCTCTGGCTTATGAAGAGCGAGTCTTAATAACTCTCTTCCAATGTGTTTGACGTTGTGCTACTTCAACCTCCGAACGTATCTTTATCCAGCATGTCAGTCTGTGTAGACTGGAAGTTGTGCTAATCTTGTATTTAGAGGCCGCGCTGACTCACCTTAATTTCACTTCTAAAGGTCAGATTAAATCCCCGTGCCTCCTCTTAGCCAGATGCATGCAGGTAAAGATGATGACATTGGTTGCGCTCCCCTCTGAGTGCTGCCATTTGGAACAGTGAGACAGATGTGCGCGGCTGAACTCCTGTGACAGACTGAATGATAATGACTGCGCTTCCCTGGGAATCAAGGACATTGTGCAGTTATTAAATATAGTTGCAAGTGTCTCTAAAGAAAGTAGTTTATTAGTCTACAAGGTAAAATGGTGGACTGCAAACTCAAACGCAATGAAAATAACATCAAAGTGTGGTCCTCAAGAAGCTAATTACTTATTTATAATGGTTGTGTTCTTGCCAGAAAGTCTGTCCATCACTCCCAGGATACGTATTGTAAGTCCTGCCTACACTTGTGTTCTGTGTACTACATAATGGCTAACTCCTTAAATGAGGCCTCCTTAAAAAGCTATGCGGCTTCAGCTGGGGACAAAGTGGCGTGGCATCCGTGGGGGACGCAGCATTCAACTGACCTCATTTTTAGCTTTACTTTATTTATGTATGAAGGAAAATATAATGTGGATTTGGTTGTACATTTTTGTGTGTGTATGTATGGTGGCAGTGCAGCCACTGTAGTCACAAGTTTGAGCTACTAGATGGCCTTGTTACAAAGAAGTGGGAGGTTGTTAGAGGAGCCCTTCTGAGCTTCCTGTTCCTACTCTTTTAGTAGAGAGGGTATGAGTTAAGGCTTGGGTGAGGCGACGCATCCTGTGCTGTTAAAGGACTGATGATTTAAGCACTGCTCTGTAAGGTTTTTAGGCACTAGGCCCATTAGTAAGGAAAATGCTTAATGTATAGTGAGAGGCCAGACGGCCAGGATTTTGTTTTGTTTCTGAGCAGTGTAAATGTGTGAATTGTTGCTGTTAAGTTGCAGTGAAAATACAATAAAACTGGCATACACCAAATTAAATACTTCATTGTGGACTGAGTAAATGAGAGTTTGGCACCCATCTTGAGAAAAAGATGGCAGTCCTAAGCAAGTGACTAATCCCTGAGGTCATAGTATATACATGTGCATTATATATATATATATATATATATATATATATTACAGGGGGATTTGTTTTTTTTCATACAAGGCTTTTGGCTGAGCACCATTCAGTCTGGGCCGCTGCACAATGTATGGAGCTATGTGCTTCAAGCAACACAACAACTGTGTGAAAGTATTTAATTATATTTTATGCAGTAGTGTCATGTGCATAATATTTGTGCTACATGCATAGCAAAACGTACGTGTGCAAAAGACATGTATTGTAGTGAAATTTAACTAACAGGGACGCTGAGCATGCAGATTTGTCATAGTCATCCTTTGTAATGTTTTACTAAAAGAGCAGTACCACACAAGCTGTAGACCTTTTCAGGGTTGTTATACTATATTACCTCTTGCATTGGAACAATAAAACACAAGCGGTTGGAAACATCACTTGAGTGTTTCTCATTGTTCTCTTCTCTGATGCATAGACTAAATTAGGCATATCTGATTGATTAGACTATGATACCCCTTGAGTATCACATAAATTAAGTGATTACTCTAACAACTGCATACGCTAGAAGAGTGTCCTTGGTGAACAGCTCATCGTTGAGGTCCTGAATGGGAAAAACTACAATGGTGTTTTTACAGGAAAAAGGTGTGTGTTTGATCACCCTAAATCTTGCTACACTGGGGGTTTTAAAGTAGACGATATATGAAGTATATTCCAGACATAGTATATTAAGTTCAATACACTTTGTCATTCGTTCACACAATGACTGTGTTCTCAGCTTTAATAATCTCCCAACATAATAAGTACAATATAAGGCCGCCTGCAGACAAGCGGGTCGGATCCGGCGGCGAGAATTCTCGCCGCGGGACCCGACCCGAGCGCCTGCAGAGACGAGCGCGTACTCACCCGCGCCCGGCGGCCCCGGCTCTTTCATGTGAGCCCCGCACAAAAATAGGACATGCCGCGGTTTGTTTGCCGCGCGACATTTCGCGTGGCCAAACCGCGGCCGTCTGCATAGGAGTGCGTATTGTAATGCACTCCTATGCAGGCTTTCAATGGCGGAAATCCCGCGGGATTTCCGCCCGTGTGCAGGCGGCCTAAGAAGTAGGATTATTTTTTGTCTCCAAAGCTTCCACTAATAGTCATTGGACTAAGGAGTTTACTACACATTTATGAAGTCGTCAGAAACTTTTCTTAGAAGTTGAAAGAGACTTGAAGATGATACATATCTTGCTTGTGGCTTTGTAAAGGTGATGGTTCTCCCCGTGGAACCGAACTAAAGGTAATAGACCTCGATTTAATATTCTGTGCACTTGATATCTCGCTATATACAGGATTGTAGTTTTCTCTTGCTTCACTCAGTGGAGCAGATCTCAGAGACCTGACATCTAAACGAGCAGAATATCAAAAGTTTCATACATGGAAGTCCAACTCCCTTGTCAGTGAAAAGTTTTCATCGGCTCCCAGCATTTGTCTTTACGCTATAAACACAATAGGCCCTTTAGACAAGGATACCAAACACTGCCTTCATGCAATAATAGCCAATGCAATGGAAGCAAGCAAAGCAGCCAATATATTATAATGTGATCCTAATATAAAGCCTATCCTTGCTACATTCTTTAGTTCATTCATTCTTTACTTTCTTCCTCTATGTAGTTCGGGGTACAATACATTTTTGGCTTTGTGCCCTTTCTAGTCTTCAGGGGGACAACACGTAGAGAATAGAACCCATTGATGTGGATGGGTTATTTCACATAAATTAATCTTTTTGCATGCATGCTCTATTTTCCTGCGTATTTGTGCATTAAAGGGCCCATAGAAGTCTATGGAGATGCACCAATGTGCACACAATACCCAGGGTCATCCGTGAAAAACAGCATACAATAACTGCACAGCCACTAGTCAGTATACTATGAAGTCTGCTGGAAATCGCAGGGCAGCCACGGCAGATATTTTTAGAAGGTTTCCATCTTATCTTCCTACACAAAATGCCAGAAGAAGTCAATGTGGAGCTCCTGATCTGTATGGTGGAGAACAGACCAGCGCTGTGGGATACTGCCTGCAGAAATTAAGGATCGTCAGTTGAGGGAGACCTGCTGGCAGGAGGTGGCGCAGGGCATCTATACGACAGCTGGGACCCTGCGGCATAACAGACATTCTGTGAGTATGGTTTCATTTATTTCTGTTGCCATGTAATGTCTCTGACTCAACTTCAGCAAGTTCTGACTCCTAGCAGCACATGTGCAGAGCAAACACTGAGCTATGTGCCTCGGCTGGCACTCTTTCTGACACTTTTGTGCTAGAATCAGCGGTATAACTTTTCACTATTACCTAAGGACTATTACCTAACCCCTAAGGACCAGACACTTTTTAGGGATTTTACCCATGTGGTGGTTTTACTGCCCTAATATTTTTCCTTTAGCTATTAAAATTATTTCTGCTGCGCTTTTTTCTGTAACATATGGGGTTATTTAAAAATATCTTTTTCACTGACTTTTTTTTTGTTTTATTGAGGGTAAAAAGCTAAAAAATTGATTAACATTTCTAGTTATTTTTTTAAATAGTGTATTTATGCTAAAATAAAGTACAGGAACGGGTTCCTCATTTTGTTTTAGACGTTTCGATATATGATATGTATGGTTTTGGATTACAGGGCGCATATAGTCGCAGGTTTTGGTTGGTGTCGGTTTTGGATTATTTTGTTTCTTATGTATATATTGTTGTTTTATTCAGTATTTTTTTTAACTTATTTATGTAATTATGTTTTTTACTATCTGTGTCCCCCATGACGTCATATAAGAGCTCTGGGAACATTCACATATTTTTCTTTATTCCTACTGTAGCTGGGGCATCCATAGGCGCCTCAGTTAGGGCTCCTATCCACTTGTGGTTTTTTTTAACTCAAATGTCAATGGGACTTTCTAATGTTAAAAACGCATGGCAAGTTTGTGCTTTGCGATTTTTGTGCGATGCGTTTTTTATATTAGAAAGTCTTCTTGAAAATTGAATTTAAAAAAAACAAATTGGTAGGAGCCCTTACAGGGGAAAACATCCCCCTGTAGTGACAATAGTCAATGGCAGAGCTGATCAGGGTCTACTAGGACCTTGTAGCTCTGCTATAGCAGGGAATCCTGCAGCTATATGACCCCCGGACTTTCGTAGTGGAAGAAACACTTTCACATTAGTACATAGCGCTCATTAAGCAATGTGTACTGAAGAAAGAAGGAGGCAGAAAGGGTTAAAAACCACTTCTCCCTCCTGCTCCTGTGACTAACAGGTGATAGCTCGTCCTGCTTCTAATTGATTACAGAAGCAGGAGGCTTTAATCCCCATCGTAATTTTACATACGACTGGGCTATAAACTCTGGACCAAGCGCCTTATATTTACAGTGCCTGGTCCTAAATGGATTAATAAGCACCTGTACAATGCACCTGTATACAGATCATACGTAAAATGTACCTGTATACAGATTATATGTACAATGAACCTGTGTGCAGATTATATGTACAGTGCACCTGTATACAGATTATATGTACAATGCACCTGCGTGCAGATTATATGTACAATGTACCTGTATACAGATTATATGTACAATGCACCTGTGTGCAGATTATATGTACAGTGTACCTGTATACAGATTATATGTACAATGCACCTATATATAGATTATATGTACAATGCACCTGTGTGCCGATTATATGTACAGTGCACCTGTATACAGATTATATGTACAATGCACCTGTATACAGATTATATGTACAATGCACCTGTATGCAGATTATATGTACAATGTACCTGTATACAGATTATATGTACAATGCACCTGTATATAGATTATATATACAATGTACCTGTATACAGATTATATGTACAATGCACCTGTATATAGATTATATGTACAATGCACCAGTGTGCAGATTATATGTACAATGCACCTGTATATAGATTATATATACAATGTACCTGTATACAGATTATATGTACAATGCACCTGTATACAGATTATATATACAATGTACCTGTATGCAGATTATATGTACAATGAACCTGTATATAGATTATATATACAATGTACCTGTATACAGATTATATGTACAATGCACCTGTATGCAGATTATATGTACAATGTACCTGTATGCAGATTATATGTACAATGCACCTGTATATAGATTATATGTACAATGCACCTGTGTGCAGATTATATGTACAATGTACCTGTGTGCAGATTATATGTACAATCCACCTGTATATAGATTATATATACAATGTACCTGTATACAGATTATATGTACAATGCACCTGTATACAGATTATATATACAATGTACCTGTATGCAGATTATATGTACAATGCACCTGTATATAGATTATATATACAATGTACCTGTATACAGATTATATGTACAATGCACCTGTATACAGATTATATATACAATGTACCTGTATGCAGATTATATGTACAATGCACCTGTATATAGATTATATATACAATGTACCTGTATACAGATTATATGTACAATGCACCTGTATGCAGATTATATGTACAATGTACCTGTATACAGATTATATGTACAATGCACCTGTATATAGATTATATGTACAATGCACCTGTGTGCAGATTATATGTACAATGTACCTGTGTGCAGATTATATGTACAATGCACCTGTATATAGATTATATATACAATGTACCTGTATACAGATTATATGTACAATGCACCTGTATACAGATCTATATATATAAAATTGAATGTATGTCTGTCTGCGTGCGTGCGTGCGTGCGTGTGTGCGTGCGTGCGTGTTTGTCCTTTATGCGCTACTACACCATTCATCCGATCGCCATGAAACTTTGGGAAGTTGTTGAGTACACTCCTGGGAAGATTATAGGCATAGTACAAATATCCTACGATAAATGGCGCGCGAGCTTCGTCAAAAGTTACGCCCCCCCCCCCCACGTAGATCGAATAAGTAAGCCACCTGCTATTGTGATGTCATCACTGATGTCATCAACATCGGACGCCCTTGAACATGCCCCAACATGTTCTATAAAGCTGCATTGTGATGTCATTAAGGCTCTATTATGACACGTACAGCTTGGAACCACTAGAGCACGCCAGCCAATTACCATTGGAGTTGGAAGTGGGTAAACAAGTACTAGGATATCTTCCTAAGAAGCCACAGCAGCCGGATAAATTGTATGTTCCACCCAACGGCTATTTTATTCAGCCCGCAAGGGGGAAGCAGCGGCCTACAAAATCTCATTCAGGTAGGTAGGTTCAGTTCTTGGAGGTTGGGGAATGCTTATGGGCAAGGCCTTATGTCTCATCCCAACTCGATTATTCAATTCTAAGCGCAAAAGAATTAGCGTCCAAATTTTATGTACGGAATTTAATTCTCTCATTTCCCAATGTCATAGAAACTTGAAATTTGGCTCGAGCATTGATTATGTCATAAATAGGAAAAGCTAATGGGTCCCAACTCGATTATTCAATTCAAAGCGCCAAAGAATTAGCGTTCAAATTTTACGTACGGAATCTAATTCTCTCATTTCCTGATGTCATAGATAGATAGATAGATAGATAGATAGACTGTATGCAATAACCCAGATAGATAGATAGATAGATAGATAGATAGATAGATAGATAGATAGATAGACAGACTGTATGCAATGACACGTACAGCTTGGAACCATAAATACTAGAGCACGCCAGCCATTTACAGTCAGTCTCCATTGGAGTTGGAAGTGGGCAAACATGTACTAGGCTATCTTCCCAAGAAGCCACAGCAGCCGGATAAATTGGATGTTCCACACAACGGCTATTTTATTCAGCCTGCAAGGGGGAAGCAGCGGCCTACAAAACCTCAGTGGTCGCTGCTGCCGTCATCTAGATATATAAAAACGAATGTATGTATGTCTGTCTGTCTTCGCAGCAACGCGCGACGGGTACGCTAGTTATATATACAATGTACCTGTATGCAGATTATATGTACAATGCACCTGTATATAGATTATATATACAATGTACCTGTATACAGATTATATGTACAATGCACCTGTATACAGATTATATATACAATGTACCTGTATGCAGATTATATGTACAATGCACCTGTATACAGATTATATGTACAATGCACCTGTATGTAGATTATATGTACAGTGTACCTGTGTGCAGATTATATGTACAATGCACCTGTATATAGATTATATGTACAATGCACCTGTGTGCAGATTATATGTACAATGCACCTGTGTCCAGATTATATGTACAATGCACCTGTATATAGATTATATGTACAATGCACCTGTGTGCAGATTATATGTACAATGCACTTGTATACAGATTATATATACAATGCACCTGTATACAGATTATACGTACAATGCACCTGTGTGCAGATTATATGTACAATGCACCTGTGTGCAGATTATATGTACAATGCACCTGTGTGCAGATTATATATACAATGCAGCTGTATACAGATTATATCTACAGTGCACCTGTGTACAGATTATATGTACAATGCACCTGTATACAGATTATATGTACAATGCACCTGTATATAGATTATATGTACAATGCACCTGTGTGCAGATTATATGTACAATGCACCTGTATACAGATTATATGTACAATGCACCTGTGTGCAGATTATATGTACAATGCACCTGTGTGCAGATTATATGTACAATGCACCTGTATACATATTATATATACAATGTACCTGTATACAGATTATATGTACAATGCACCTGTGTGCAGATTATATGTACAATGCACCTGTGTGCAGATTATATGTACAATGCACCTGTATACAGCTTATATGTACAATGCACCTGTATATAGATTATATATACAATGTACCTGTATACAGATTATATGTACAATGCACCTGTATACAGATTATATATACAATGTACCTGTATGCAGATTATATGTACAATGCACCTGTATATAGATTATATATACAATGTACCTGTATACAGATTATATGTACAATGCACCTGTATACAGATTATATATACAATGTACCTGTATGCAGATTATATGTACAATGCACCTGTATACAGATTATATGTACAATGCACCTGTATGTAGATTATATGTACAGTGTACCTGTGTGCAGATTATATGTACAATGCACCTGTATATAGATTATATGTACAATGCACCTGTGTGCAGATTATATGTACAATGCACCTGTGTCCAGATTATATGTACAATGCACCTGTATATAGATTATATGTACAATGCACCTGTGTGCAGATTATATGTACAATGCACTTGTATACAGATTATATATACAATGCACCTGTATACAGATTATACGTACAATGCACCTGTGTGCAGATTATATGTACAATGCACCTGTGTGCAGATTATATGTACAATGCACCTGTGTGCAGATTATATATACAATGCAGCTGTATACAGATTATATCTACAGTGCACCTGTGTACAGATTATATGTACAATGCACCTGTATACAGATTATATGTACAATGCACCTGTATATAGATTATATGTACAATGCACCTGTGTGCAGATTATATGTACAATGCACCTGTATACAGATTATATGTACAATGCACCTGTGTGCAGATTATATGTACAATGCACCTGTGTGCAGATTATATGTACAATGCACCTGTATACATATTATATATACAATGTACCTGTATACAGATTATATGTACAATGCACCTGTGTGCAGATTATATGTACAATGCACCTGTGTGCAGATTATATGTACAATGCACCTGTATACAGCTTATATGTACAATGCACCTGTATATAGATTATATATACAATGTACCTGTATACAGATTATATGTACAATGCACCTGTATATAGATTATATGTACAATGCACCTGTATGCAGATTATATGTACAATGTACCTGTATACAGATTATATGTACAATGCACCTGTATATAGATTATATGTACAATGCACCTGTGTGCAGATTATATGTACAATGTACCTGTGTGCAGATTATATGTACAATCCACCTGTATATAGATTATATATACAATGTACCTGTATACAGATTATATGTACAATGCACCTGTATACAGATTATATATACAATGTACCTGTATGCAGATTATATGTACAATGCACCTGTATATAGATTATATATACAATGTACCTGTATACAGATTATATGTACAATGCACCTGTATACAGATTATATATACAATGTACCTGTATGCAGATTATATGTACAATGCACCTGTATACAGATTATATGTACAATGCACCTGTATGTAGATTATATGTACAGTGTATCTGTGTGCAGATTATATGTACAATGCACCTGTATATAGATTATATGTACAATGCACCTGTGTGCAGATTATATGTACAATACACCTGTGTGCAGATTATATGTACAATGCACCTGTATATAGATTATATATACAATGTACCTGTATACAGATTATATGTACAATGCACCTGTATACAGATTATATATACAATGTACCTGTATGCAGATTATATGTACAATGCACCTGTATACAGATTATATGTACAATGCACCTGTATGTAGATTATATGTACAGTGTACCTGTGTGCAGATTATATGTACAATGCACCTGTATATAGATTATATGTACAATGCACCTGTGTGCAGATTATATGTACAATGCACCTGTATATAGATTATATATACAATGTACCTGTATACAGATTATATGTACAATGCACCTGTATACAGATTATATATACAATGTACCTGTATGCAGATTATATGTACAATGCACCTGTATATAGATTATATATACAATGTACCTGTATACAGATTATATGTACAATGCACCTGTATGCAGATTATATGTACAATGTACCTGTATACAGATTATATGTACAATGCACCTGTATATAGATTATATGTACAATGCACCTGTGTGCAGATTATATGTATAATGTACCTGTGTGCAGATTATATGTACAATGCACCTGTATATAGATTATATATACAATGTACCTGTATACAGATTATATGTACAATGCACCTGTATACAGATTATATATACAATGTACCTGTATGCAGATTATATGTACAATGCACCTGTATATAGATTATATATACAATGTACCTGTATGCAGATTATATGTACAATGCACCTGTATACAGATTATATGTACAATGCACCTGTATGTAGATTATATGTACAGTGTACCTGTGTGCAGATTATATGTACAATGCACCTGTATATAGATTATATGTACAATGCACCTGTGTGCAGATTATATGTACAATGCACCTGTGTCCAGATTATATGTACAATGCACCTGTATATAGATTATATGTACAATGCACCTGTGTGCAGATTATATGTACAATGCACCTGTATACAGATTATATATACAATGTACCTGTATATAGATTATATGTACAATGCACCTGTGTGCAGATTATATGTACAATGCACCTGTGTGCAGATTATATGTACAGTGCACCTGTATACAGATTATATATACAATGCACCTGTGTGCAGATTATATGTACAATGCACCTGTATACAGATTATATATACAATGCACCTGTATACAGATTATACGTACAATGCACCTGTGTGCAGATTATATGTACAATGCACCTGTGTGCAGATTATATGTACAATGCACCTGTGTGCAGATTATATATACAATGCAGCTGTATACAGATTATATCTACAGTGCACCTGTGTACAGATTATATGTACAATGCACCTGTATACAGATTATATGTACAATGCACCTGTATACAGATTATATGTACAATGCACCTGTATATAGATTATATGTACAATGCACCTGTGTGCATATTATATGTACAATGCACCTGTATACAGATTATATGTACAATGCACCTGTGTGCAGATTATATGTACAATGCACCTGTGTGCAGATTATATGTACAATGCACCTGTGTGCAGATTATATGTACAATGCACCTGTATACATATTATATATACAATGTACCTGTATACAGATTATATGTACAATGCACCTGTGTGCAGATTATATGTACAATGCACCTGTGTGCAGATTATATGTACAATGCACCTGTGTACAGATTATATATACAATGCACCTGTGTGCAGATTATATGTACAATGCACCTGTATACAGATTATATATACAATGCACCTGTATACAGATTATACGTACAATGCACCTGTGTGCAGATTATATGTACAATGCACCTGTGTGCAGATTATATGTACAATGCACCTGTGTGCAGATTATATATACAATGCAGCTGTATACAGATTATATCTACAGTGCACCTGTGTACAGATTATATGTACAATGCACCTGTATACAGATTATATGTACAATGCACCTGTATACAGATTATATGTACAATGCACCTGTGTGCAGATTATATGTACAATGCACCTGTATGCAGATTATATGTACAATGCACCTGTGTGCAGATTATATGTACAATGCACCTGTATACATATTATATATACAATGTACCTGTATACAGATTATATGTACAATGCACCTGTGTGCAGATTATATGTACAATGCACCTGTGTGCAGATTATATGTACAATGCACCTGTGTACAGATTATATGTACAATGCACCTGTGTGCAGATTATATGTACAATGCACCTGTATACAGATTATATATACAATGCACCTGTATACAGATTACATGTACAATGCACCTGTATACAGATTATATGTACAGTGCACCTGTGTACAGATTATATGTACAATGCACCTGTATATAGATTATATGTACAGTGTACCTGTATACAGATTATATATACAATGCACCTGTATATAGATTATATGTACAATGCACCTGTATGTAGATTATATGTACAGTGTATCTGTATACAGATTATATGTACAATGCACCTGTATACAGATTATATATACAATGTACCTGTATACAGATTATATGTACAATGCACCTGTATATAGATTATATGTACAATGCACCTGTGTGCAGATTATATGTACAATGCACCTGTGTACAGATTATATGTACAATGCACCTGTGTGCAGATTATATGTACAATGCACCTGTATACAGATTATATATACAATGCACCTGTATACAGATTACATGTACAATGCACCTGTATACAGATTATATGTACAGTGCACCTGTGTACAGATTATATGTACAATGCACCTGTATATAGATTATATGTACAGTGTACCTGTATACAGATTATATGTACAATGCACCTGTATATAGATTATATGTACAATGCACCTGTATGTAGATTATATGTACAGTGTATCTGTATACAGATTATATGTACAATGCACCTGTATACATATTATATATACAATGTACCTGTATACAGATTATATGTACAATGCACCTGTGTGCAGATTATATGTACAATGCACCTGTGTGCAGATTATATGTACAATGCACCTGTGTACAGATTATATGTACAATGCACCTGTGTGCAGATTATATGTACAATGCACCTGTATACAGATTATATATACAATGCACCTGTATACAGATTACATGTACAATGCACCTGTATACAGATTATATGTACAGTGCACCTGTGTACAGATTATATGTACAATGCACCTGTATATAGATTATATGTACAGTGTACCTGTATACAGATTATATATACAATGCACCTGTATATAGATTATATGTACAATGCACCTGTATGTAGATTATATGTACAGTGTATCTGTATACACATTATATGTACAATGCACCTGTATACAGATTATATATACAATGTACCTGTATACAGATTATATGTACAATGCACCTGTATATAGATTATATGTACAATGCACCTGTGTGCAGATTATATGTACAATGCACCTGTGTACAGATTATATGTACAATGCACCTGTGTGCAGATTATATGTACAATGCACCTGTATACAGATTATATATACAATGCACCTGTATACAGATTACATGTACAATGCACCTGTATACAGATTATATGTACAGTGCACCTGTGTACAGATTATATGTACAATGCACCTGTATATAGATTATATGTACAGTGTACCTGTATACAGATTATATGTACAATGCACCTGTATATAGATTATATGTACAATGCACCTGTATGTAGATTATATGTACAGTGTATCTGTATACAGATTATATGTACAATGCACCTGTATATCTATATATATAAAGCTGAAAGCCCTCACTGACTCACTGACTGACTCACTGACTCGCCAAAAGTTCTCCAACTTCCTGATGTCGTAGAAACATGAATTTTGGCGCAAGCATAGATTATCTCCAAAATAGGAAAAGAAATTGGGTCCCAACTCGATTATTCAATTCTATGCGCAAAAGAATTGACGTCGAAATTTTACGTATATAATCTAAATCTCTCACTTCCCAATGTCATAGAAACGTGAGATTTGGCACGAGCATTGATTATGTCATAAATAGGAAAAGCTAATGGGTCCCAACTCCATTATTCAATTCTATGCGCAAAAGAATTAGCGTCCAAATTTTACGTGCGGAATGTAATTTTCTCACTTTCCGGTGTCATAGAAACGGGAAATTTGGCACGAGCATTGATTATGTCATAAATAGGAAATGCTAATGGGTCCCAACTCCATTATTCAATTCTAGCGCAAAAGAATTGGCGTCGAAATTTTACGTGCGGAATGTAATTTTCTCACTTTCCGGTGTCATAGAAACGGGAAATTTGGCACGAGCATTGATTATGTCATAAGTAGGAAAAGCTAATGGGTCCCAACTCGATTATTCAATTCTATGCACAAAAGAATTAACGTCCAAATTTTACGTGCGGAATGTAATTTCTTCACTTTCCGGTGTCATAGAAAGAGGAAATTTGGCAGGAGCATTGATTATGTCATAAATAGTAAAAGCTAATGGGTCCCAACTCCATTATTCAATTCTATGCGCAAAAGAATTAGCGTCCAAATTTTACATACGGAATCTAATTTTCTCATTTTCCGGTGTCATAAAAACATGAAATTTGGCACAAGCATTGATTATGTCATAAATAGGAAAAGTTAATAGGTCCCAACTCCATTATTCAATTCTAGGGCAAAAGAATTGGTGTCGAAATTTTACGTGCGGAATGTAATTTTCTCACTTTCCGGTGTCATAGAAACGGGAAATTTGGCACGAGCATTGATTATGTCATAAATAGGAAAAGCTAATGGGTCCCAACTCCATTATTCAATTCTATGCGCAAAAGAATTAGCGTCAAAATTTTACGTGCGGAATGTAATTTTCTCACTTTCTGGTGTCATAGAAATGGGAAATTTGGCACGAGCATTGACTATGTCATAAATAGGAAAAGCTAATGGGTCCCAACTCCATTATTCAATTCTATGCGCAAAAGAATTAGCGTCCAAATTTTACGTGCGGACAGTAATTTTCTCACTTTTCGGTGTCATAGAAACAGGAAATTTGGCACGAGCATTGATTATGTCATAAATAGGGAAAGCTAATGGGACCCAACTCCATTATTTAATTCTATGCGCAAAAGAATTAGCGTCCAAATTTTACGTACATAATCTAAATCTCTCACTTCCCAATGTCATAGAAACATGAAATTTGGCACAAGCATTGATTGTGTCATAAATATGAAAAGTAATAGGTCCCAACTCGATTATTCAATTCTAAGCGCAAAAGAATTAGTGTCCAAATTTTATGTACGTAATCTAATTCTCTCACTTCCTGATGTCATTTTATATAAAGGAAACGTCGCATGGTTGCCTCCCCGTGGTGTTTCCTGGGTAACGCAGAAAACTATGCAAAATGGTAAATGTTTTCCCTCAGTATCTCTAAAGTAACCACGACTTCATAAGATTTTCCGTGTGAACACCAGATAAACACCAGTACCAAAGTAACTCGGGCGAAGCCGGATATATCTGTGTGCAGATTATATGTACAATGCACCTGTGTGCAGATTATATGTACAATGCACCTGTATATAGATTATATGTACAATGCACCTGTATGTAGATTATATGTACAATGCACCTGTATGTAGATTATATGTACAATGCACCTGTATACAGATTATATGTACAATACACCTGTATATAGATTATATGTACAATGCACCTGTATACAGATTATATGTACAATGCACCTGTATATAGATTATATGTACAATGCACCTGTATGTAGATTATATGTACAATGCACCTGTGTGCAGATTATATGTACAATGCACCTGTATATAGATTATATGTACAATGCACCTGTATACAGATTATATGTACAATGCACCTGTATGTAGATTATATGTACAATGCACCTGTATGTAGATTATATGTACAGTGTTCCTGTATACAGATTATATGTACAATGCACCTGTATACAGATTATATGTACAATGCACCTGTATATAGATTATATGTACAATGCACCTGTGTGCAGATTATATGTACAGTGCACCTGTATACAGATTATACGTACAATGCACCTGTATACAGATTATATGTACAATGCACCTGTATACAGATTATATGTACAATGCACCTGTGTGCAGATTATATATACAATGCACCTGTATACAGATTATATGTACAATGCACCTGTACACAGGTTATATGTACAATGCACCTGTATATAGATTATATGTACAGTGTACCTGTATACAGATTATATGTAGAATGCACCTGTATATAGATTATATGTACAATGCACCTGTATGTAGATTATATGTACAGTGTACCTGTATATAGATTATATGTACAATGCACCTGTATACAGATTATATGTACAATGCACCTGTATACAGATTATATGTACAATGCACCTGTATATAGATTACATGTACAATGCACCTGTGTGCAGATTATATGTACAATGCACCTGTATATAGATTATATGCACAATGTACCTGTATATAGATTATATGTACAGTGTACCTGTATACAGATTATATGTACACTGCACCTGTGTGCAGATTATATGTACAATGCACCTGTATGTAGATTATATGTACAGTGTACCTGTATACAGATTATATGTACAATGCACCTGTATACAGATTATATGTACAATGCACCTGTATATAGATTATATGTGCAATGCACCTGTGTGCAGATTATATGTACAATGCACCTGCATACAGATTATATGTACAATGCACCTGTATATAGATTATATGTACAATGCACTTGTGTGCAGATTATATGTACAATGCACCTGTATGTAGATTATATGTACAGTGTACCTGTATACAGATTATATGTACAATGCACCTGTATACAGATTATATGTACAATGCACCTGTATATAGATTATATATGCAATGCACCTGTGTGCAGATTATATGTACAATGCACCTGTATACAGATTATTTGTACAATGCACCTGTATGTAGATTATATGTACAGTGTACCTGTATGTAGATTATATGTACAGTGTACCTGTATACAGATTATATGTACAATGCACCTGTATACAGATTATATGTACAATGCACCTGTATATAGATTATATGTACAATGCACCTGTGTGCAGATTATATGTACAATGCACCTGTATATAGATTATATGTACAGTGCACCTGTGTGCAGATTATATGTACAATGCACCTGTATATGGATTACATGCACAATGTACCTGCATACAGATTATATGTACACAGGGCGCTTCTGCTTTGCCTCTGAATAGGCTTGTCCTGGATCCCTTCTTCCTCGAATGGTTATTTTGCTCCACAGCATTGACTGATCAGCTCTCCTTCTGCCTGTCCCTCTGCTACTGTGACAAGACCTCCTGATTTCGACTTCTGGCTTCCATCTGACTACATTACCCACCTCATTCCTTTGTGCTGCAAACCGAGACTTCCTGTTGCTGATTCCTGGCTCTTCCTCAACTACTCTCCAGACCTCGGCCTACTACACCTGAGGCTCCTATCCAGCACTCGTAAGACACTTACAGTATGACAGCAAGCAAGATCTAAGAGGTAATAACCGCTGAGCTTAGTTTTGAGAAGACTCAGGCAAACTGAAGATGCAGCTCCAAGCTCTGACTTCCACCGCAGCCAGAGTAAGACTGAAATTAAACAGCACTAAAGTCAAGCACAAGGCCAGGTTAAGTAGCCCTGACAAATTACCCACAGGTGAGGCCAAGCATGTCCCACATAATACCATTCATATCAGAGCCAGGATATAGAGAAACATATACAAAACCTGCACCAGATTACTCAGAAAGGAAACAATCCCAGAACCACCGCAACAGCTTGGCTCCAGACTTCAGAGACTTTGCAAAGCATAAAGTGCAACCAATGAAGGTTGCAAAAGCCACCTTGTTCACGGCTGCTCAGCTGCCTAATGATACTGCTTCATCACAGTACTTGTCCGCGCAACCAACACCTACTCCACGGCAGTACCAGAGGTATATGCCACATGAAACTGACCATGGGTCTCGTGCTTGATCAAAGAGAACAAATGGCCAATTTCAGGGGCAGGAAAGCTTTTTTGCACCCCCACGCCCATCCTCCTAATCGCCCCTTTTCCTATTCGCCCCTCTTTTATGGAACCTCTCCTTCAGACTGGCCCTAGCTCCATGCCCAAAGGTCAAAGTCCTTTGAGCCACAGCCCACGCCAGAAAAATACTTTTGTGACTAGTGAAAGTCGTTTTTAGTTTGTCTATTTTTGTTTCATGTTTGACCAGTTACTTTTATTACACGTGAAAATAATGTTTCAATTCTGTTTGTTTCTTATTGACAAAACTTTTTCTGTTCAGCAAGCTGTGTTCTAGGACTTTATTCATCTGACACGGTAATCAGGCACATGTCTACATTGTAGCTACTGACAAATGGCAACTTTTATTGCAGTTATCATACAGTCGCCCCGTTAAGAGCCACTGTATGTTTCTAACAACATAGACACACCAACGCATGGTTGTTGCAGACTATTATGTTTCTTCCATACGTTGTGCTCCCATATAGTTTAGCACAATGCATTAAAACAATGGCGCACCTGCAAACAGTAGGGTGATGGTATTTCACTACTGTGCCTGACAGCTGTTAATGGTACAGTCACAACTGGCTGACACATTTCTAATCAAACAGTTTTGACAGACAATAGTTTGTTTTTTGAAAAGAAAGGACAATCAGTCTTGTTTAACATTGTATTTATTGTCTTTTTTGAGGGGAGGAGCTATAAGGAGGTATTGGTTAATAATTTGCCAAACTTCTACACAGCGGTAAATTAGCTAAAATGAAAATCTTGTTTAAAGAAAATCTAATGTCTATGAATTTTGCCAAATGATTTTAAGCTCACAACCCGTGACAAGGGTCCTTGATGTCTTGTAAGCCCCAAACTAAATATGTGGAAATAGGTAACTAGCTAAACAGAAAAATGCAAGCACAGCTGGCTTAAAAAAATGATGCTGTTTGGAGAGATCAGTTCATATGCCTCCTCGAATATAGTCCATCTGCCACAGAACTGCTCCCTGAGGACTCAGAAAGTAGTCCGCGAAGATGCCTCTGACTCAGAGAACAGATATTGCTGGTCTGCCATGCAGCCTGAGCTCATCTACAATTGCTGCTGGAAGAGTTGCAGGTTCAGCCTCTCCTACATTCCAACCACCATCATTGCCCTGACAAAAATTGTGCAGAAGCACGCAGGCTCTAATTATCATACACACGTTCTCAGTTTTCAGCTCCAGCATGCTGTGGAACACTCTCCACTTGTTGGTGAGAATGCCAGAGGCACACTCCACAAAATGCCAAGTCAGTAATTAAACATCTGCCTTCTGGTGTCCATGTCCCTGCGAACAAAGGAATGCAGAACATGAGTCATCAGGCCAAATCCCTCATCCACCACCATGACGAATGGGGCAAGTGGATCTACAGAGCCAGGAAGGTTCTGTGGTACTGGCAGGGAGAGCTGGTCAGCCAAAAGTCACTGATCCATTCTGAAGCTCAGAAAATGTGAGCATCAGTAGCACCTCCATTAGCCCCAGTATCCACACAAGCAGAAATTGATAGTTAATATCAGCAACCACCAAGAACACTACCGAGAAGCACTGCTTATAAGTTTAATATCACGATCCTGAGTGTACATACATGTAAAACGTGGCAAGATAGTGTGTGCCGTGATTTATTTATTTTTTTTGCGCACAAGAAAAACGCAGGTGTGAGTGGCCCAACAGGAATCAATGGGCTATTGGCATCATGTATTTCGAGCATAAAAATTGCACATGTGATGCGCAATGACAATGTAATCGTGAGAGAGCCCTTACAGAGTATTGCCCAGACTGCATCCATTTCTCAGCCCTGATCACAACTAGCTTCAGTATATGTGTCAACATCATGGGATTATTCTCAGCAAGAGAAACCAAGTAATCTTGTAGATATGATCATCACTCACTCTCAGCAAACAAATATCTTGAAAATGGTGAGAAACTGAAACATAAAGTATATTAGAAAGTTGTAGAACTTCCCTCTCATCAAGCGTGGTTGGACATGGGATTTCAGGATGCTGCGTAGTTTCTGAACTGCATTGGGGTGCTGGAGGCCAAACACATCTGTGTTAAAAAGCTGGTGCACTCAGGATCCCGATATTTCAATTATAAGTAGTACATCTCAGTAGAGCTGTTCATGGCCGCTGATAGTAACTATTGTTTTCTGCTTGTGGATATCGGAGGTTATGGAGGCGCGCGTTTTCAGGGCTTCCAGAATGGGGCAGCGACATTGTGCTGAACAGCTGTTCCTGCCAGAACCACTAAACCTTCCTGGCTCTTCCACCTGCTTCATTTGTCCAAGGGGTGGATGAGGGATATGGCCTGGCAAATCATGTCCTGTGTCCCTTTGCTTGCAGGGACATGGACACTATCCCACCCATGCCCGGTGTTTTGTGTGGAGTGTGCCTTTGCGATTCTCACCAACAAGTGGAAAGTTTTCTACAGAGCTCTTTAGTTGTAACCTGACAACGTGTGTGCGGTTAAGAGAACCTGCGTAACTTTTCCAGAGATAACGACGCTGGAGTAGTGGCCCGGAGGGTCCTACAGAATAGACACACCAACCTTGGTCCTGTCACACCTGTCTATGCACTTCCCTTAGGTGTAGAAGATGCTGTGCATTAGAGAAACCCTATTTCTTCCCTTCTGAAGCTGAGAGCTTAGTTCTGGCAATAGCTGGTTCCCTATTGGCTATATGTTACACCTCCACTGATTGGTGGGTGAGTCCGGAGCGGGAAAACGCTAGCATGAGTTCCAATGCAGAGTGGGTGGAGAGGAGAAAAAGTGCGGGAAGAGAGAGAAAGTGAAGGAGGAGTCAGAGAAGAAAGGTCGGAGAAGAGAGAGGATTCTGCCGCAAATCGTGGCCAGAAAAGGAGGTGTGTTAGCAGCTTAGCCGTGTGTGCAGTTTTCACTAAGCCAGAAAGGGTAGCGAGGTCCCTTTCTGCTCTCTTGTCCATTCTGCAGTGAGGACATCCAAGTTGGAGCCCAGCGTTCCACAAAACAGTGAGTTAAACTACCCCGTGAATGCACAGCCAGGATTAGTTCAGCGGCCTTTTTCAACTTTCATCCAACACTTGCATTGTACACTTCCAATAAGCCCATCAGTTATTTAACACTGAGGGGAAATCATTACCGAGTAACCTTTAGGAGAGTAGAGAGAGAGCATTGAAGAAAAATGTTGTTTAAAGTGCAAAATCTACTACTTTCAACATGTTCAATTACTGCTTCATTGCCGTCTCTGCTACATCCTTAACGCTGCAAAGTCTAAGTGTGTTTCATCTGTATTCACAAAAGCTTCAGTAAACCTGCATGCTCCCAGTTTACTAATACAAGCTACTGGACTTGTCTCAGGTTATTTTGCCATCACTACACTTGGGAGTTCAGGTTGGAGTACTGGCGTCAGCTATGACAAAACAATTGTTTACTTCGAAAGTATCTTTACATGTTATTCTTGCCACCGTGCGACAGCTGAACAAAGCACTGTTATGGCGATTGTCAGGAAGGATTACAGAGCCACCCGTGACAACTATCTTGCGATCCCTGTGGTCTCACCCACTTTGGTGCACTCAGCTCGGCCGTTGCACTGATTGGAATGCAGAAGAGGCTGAAGCTGCAACTATCCCATCAGAAGTTGGGGATGACCCCATGCTGCTTGGCAGGCCAGCAGCATCTGTTTTCTGAATCAGGGACTTCTTTGCAAACTACTTTCTGAATCCTCAAGGAGCAGTTCTGTGGTAGAAGGACTATGTGCAAGGAAGTAGATCAACTGTTCTCTCAAAACAGCATTATTTTTTTAAGCTGGCTGTGCTTACATTTTTCTGTTTTAGACAAGCACTACTACATGCTACGCAATGGGGATATGATATTTTTCTAGCATGCAAATTGAACATAAAAAAAAACAAATAACTAAAAAATATCATAAAACTCCCCTGTTCTCTACTGAAGAACATATGCGGTTATTGAAAATTAATAATTTAGGTAACAGTTTAACCTCCGCATATTAGGTGGGTGTGAAGTGTGAGATTATGTAACAGAGTTCGCTGCATGTTGTTCTTGTCTATTCTACTTTCCCGTATGTAGATCTGTAATGATCCTAATAATTCACCTAATACATCCATTTAAGATCTCGCTCCCGGTATACGACTGTGTGCTGAGAACAATGAGTTGGCGGCTAATTGCTGCAGCAGTGCTCAGAAGACTTCTGTGGAATAGCTAAGCCTCCAAAGAATTTAAATGGACTTAATGGAGCCATTCAGTAATATAATATATTAATGACTAAAAGTTTGAGGAGCCCATAGAATAGATACACAGGCCACGGACATATGAGACATTTGGTCGGCAAACTAGGTCTTTAGCTTTTATCACTTCAGTTATTTCTCCTGTCTGTATGAAGATCCTAATTGTAGCTGAAAAAATAATTATAGAGTACGTATCATTTATATCTTCCCCATAGGTTAACCCCTTCATTACCAGCCTATTTTGTGCTTTGAGGACCAACCGATTTTTATTGTCCCATTACAAGAGCCATAACGCGTTGATGTAGATATGAGGGCTTGTTTTTTTGGGACAAGTTGTATATTTTAATGGCACCACCCTGGGGTACATGTAACAAGAAAAAACACATGTCCATCCCATTCAGCCTATTACTCCCCAATGTTGATCCAGAGGAAGGCAAAACACCCCAGTGAGGTGGAAGCCAATTTCCCCCATTTAAGGGAAAAAAAATCCTTCCTAACTTTAATCTGGCAATCGGTATAATCCCCGGATCACCGAACATTCTGAACTCAGAAGTGATTATAACATATAATATTCTAACACTCAAGAAAGGCATCCAGACCCCTCTTGAACTTTTATTAAATTTGACATGTAAAGTGTTGTAGTTGTAGAACTTTTATTACTTTTTTTTGGTGTCAGAGGGAAAACCGTCCAGAAATTCGGCAATTATTTTTGGATTTTGCAGCGCTCTTCATGATAATAACATGATAACTTTCTTATCTGGATCAGCACGATTACTGCAATGCCAAGTTTATAGAAATTTCTTTCATTTTTTACCACTTTTGCCCAATAAAAACATGCTTTTAAAGAAAAACAATTGAATCTGCATCATAGCATTGTCATACCAAAAACAGTTTTATTTTTCCGGCAAGAGAGCCGTGTGAGGTCTTTTTGTAGTTTGTATTGGTACCAGTTTGGATTGCGTTTTATTACATTTTTTTGGGAGGCGAGCAAAAGAAAAAAAGCAATTGTGGCATTACTTCACCATTTGACATAAGTAACAAAATATTTTCATTGTTTGGGTAATTACAAACATTTTGTAGTACCTATTTTGTGTTACTTTTTATTGATATTTTTTCAATTTAAAACGGGTTTTTGTGTGATAAAATGTGTATTTATTTAACTGGTTTTTTTTTTATTCAACTTTGTTGAACTTTTTTTTATGCTATTTTTTTCAGTTCCTGAAGGGGACTTGTAGATGTGATCATTTGATTACTAGGATAATACACTGCATTACTTAAGTAGTGCTTCCTACTAAGCCTCTGACATCAGCCTATTAGACTGTGGGAGGTGGGGTCTAATAGGCTGAGTTACATGGCAGACATGAAGGCCTTTGTCAGGCTTCTGGCTCACATGAGTACTCATTGGTACCTTGTGATCACACTGTGGGGTGCTGATGGGTAACAGAGGGGGCTCCCTTTCCCTATCATCTGCTCACATGCTACAGATGCTTGATTGTGGCATGTAAGGGGTTAAATGGTCAGGATCTTAGGTTTTTCAATGTCTGGCTGTTAGAGCAGGAGCCTGGCTGTTAGTAGCTAGATAAGCCACTGTCTTAAAAAGATGGATGTGCAGGTTTAAAGCCCATTAGTGAGGTCAGTAAAATGCGTATTGGCCGTCCCTATTGGGTTAATATTATATGCAAATTCAATAAACTTTGTTGCATATCTTGTTAGAGAAAAATGCCCATCTCTGCTATACCCGGCTACTACTCTGTAATTGTTCAGTATCTCTGTATTCACTGAAAAACAGGATGGACTGCGGTTTCTCACTGAGGGATCATAATCACAGAGTGCAGACTGTATGAGAGAGGGAGAAGAAGAGGCCTGCACACACACTGATACTCTGACATGCCAAAATTCATGGGATAGTAGTTTGTAAACTACTATGAAGTGGCGTTACTTCAGGTGATAGCTTGGGTACACCCACACCTGTATAAGTTGTGAAGTTGAACACCGGCCAGCATGCCTATGCAAGGCAATATGAATTACCAGCATTTGAATGAGGCATGATAGTGGGTGCCAGACGGATGGGACATCCTTTTCCGCAGGTGTGCAAACATTTAATATCCCTCTACAGTATCACATGTGCACTAGGAATACGTCATAGAAGGCATTACCAACCACAGTAGACTGCGGAGTGGCCGCCCACGGGGGCCTAATGATTGCAACTGGCAACGTCTGGCTAGCATTATTTACATAAACGGTGTTTGCCCGGTATGAGCCCAATCGAGCATTTGTGGGATGTCGTGGAGAGGTCCATTCTCATTCGAGATCCTGCTCATACAAGTACCATGGAGCTGTGGATGGCTATCCCAATGGCATGACTTAACATCCCTCCAAATATGTCCCGTCCACTTGGGTAATTAATGTCACATTGAGTGGCTGCACTTCGCCAGGCTAGATGTGTTCTACATGACAGGGCTGGCTCCAGGTTTATTTTGGACCTTGGGTAACAGAGTCTCTTTGCAGTGTGTCACAATACATTCAGCAGTAAATCTGCAATAGTGCATACAGTGACTATAGAATGGTAGACACCAGTATTACACAGGTGTTTTGCGGACCGTATAAGAGATTACAGTTCTGTTATATCCAGTGGTCACAAGTGACGTCCTCTTTGACTGAAGTTCACTTTCCTTCTGTATCCTACCCAGACTGCCATGACAACTTCTCCCAGTCACAACGTGTCTCTGCGGAATTTGACACACAGGTGTCTTTGGATCCTTGTTTTTCCATCACCCTCCATATGTTATCTACACCTTTACATTGTGCTGTTCTTTTGTTACTCCTAATGAATATTTATAAATAACGACATGGTGTGACCATTTCACTTGTCAAATAGACATGTCCTGACACAGCCTGACATTAACACTATCCAATCTGTGCTAACAGAGTTTTTAAGAACACCCACCCCCCTAACTAGTGACACTCAGTTGTCAATTTATTAAATTCATACATTTCCAGGGAGAATAACAGAGGAATGGCACAACGCAGAATTCTAAGGTTAGTTCATGAGGATTACAAGTATTGGGAGACATATTGGGGGAGCTGACTGCACCTCTTTTAGCCTATTGAACTGAAAATTTCAGTTGTAAATTATCAGTTTATAATAAATAAACTCACATCTGCTTAAAGGGGTTGTCCCGCGAAAGAAAGTGGGGGTATACACTTCTGTATGGCCATATTAATGCACTTTGTAATGTACATCGTGCATTAAATATGAGCCAAACAGAAGTTATTCACTTACCTGTTCCGTTGCTAGCGTCCTCGTCGCCATGGTGCCGTCTAATTTCAGCGTCTAATCTCCCGATTAGACGCGCTTGCGCAGTCCGGTCTTCTCCCTTCTGAATGGGGCCGCTCGTGCCGGAGAGCTGCTCCTCGTAGCTCCGCCCCGTCACGTGTGCCGATTCCAGCCAATCAGGAGGCTGGAATCGGCAATGGAACCCACAGAGCCCACGGTGCACCATGGGAGAAGACCTGCGGTCCACCGTGGGTGAAGATCCCGGCGGCCATCTTAGCAAGGTTTCGGGTAAGTACTATCCGCTTTTTTTTTTTTTACCCCTGCATCGGGTTTGTCTCGCGCCGAACGGGGGCCCTATTGAAAAAAAAAACCCCGTTTCGGCGCGGGACAACCCCTTTAAAGGGGTATTCTGGTTACTGGATAACCGCTTTTCAACTGGACACGCTGTGTGAAAATAATAAACAGAGATACTTACCCCTTCACAGCTGCCAGGATTCAGCGCTGCAGCCCGCTGTGGTCCTGGTGTTTCCTGTGATAGACAATGTGGCAGGAAATCACATGACCACTGCAGTCTCTCGCCGCCCATTCTTCTGGCGTCGGCATTCACATCCTAAGCGCCATAATGGCAGGCTTCAAGGACTCCACTTTTTGGGTTGACCTACAGTCAGTTCCGTAGCAACCCAGAAGATCCGTGATTCTGGTAGGCCTTGTGTCAGATCCCAGTCATTGACGGCCTTCTGTTTACTGGCACATTGTCATTCTGCAGATGATTCTCGGCTCTAAGGTCACATTCTATCAACTTCAGCAGTTTTTGGAGCGGCTCTTAATTGTTTCCGCATTAGTCCACTTCCATTTTGCATATCACATTTCTTACTGCTCTTCTTCTATGACAATCTATCTACATTCCCCAGCTGAGTCAGCTCCATATTATTACTTTGCGCACTGTACTTCAGTTGATCAAGGTGTGGTACATTTATACCAGGCTGCTAATCCATCCGAAAACTTATAACTAAAATTAATAGTTTTTGTCATGGATATTTGCAAATGCATGTTCCTTCATAGAATGCTGAAGTCATAAACAGTAAGGCTAATAAGGGTTGGGCTTCATCGCAAGAACGTTGCAACTAGAGATGAGCGAGCACGCTCGGATAAGGCAGTTATTCGAGCAAGCATCACTCCTCGAGTAACTGCATTCTCGTCCGAGCAGCCTCGGGGGGGGGGGGGGGGGGGAGGCGGCGGGGGGGAGCGAGTGGGAGAGAGATCTCTTTCACTCTACCCCCACCCCCACCCCCCAAGACTGCAGTTACTCGAGAAGAGCGATGCTTGCTCGAGTAACTGCCTTATCCGAGCGTGTTGACTCATCTCTAGTTGCAACCAATCCTGCATTTTTTTCCATTAAGAAACATTAAAGTTACATTAGTCATTGTGATGCTGCAATTTTATTGCCCTTCTCCATATATTGTCGATGGGGGCCACCAAAATAAATCCAACTGGCAGATGCTAGAGGAAAGTAGCATTAGACATGTTTGAGGGGTCTGGCAGTGGCTTGTCTCCCTTGTGCATGCTCGACTGGGCATACTTATGGAGTAGTGGGTAGGAATCACTGTCTGTTGAATGGCTATCTATAATGTATAGACAGTACGAGGATTGAAGTTTCTCTTAGTTATGGTAAACAAACACTTCTGGAAGGAACAAGAGCCGCCATTGTTCTTCCTGCGGGATGATGGCTCTCACCGTGGTTTGCTGGAGTCACATAACTTTAACCCTTTCCAGACTGGAGTGTTTCAATAACTTTCTCATCTCTTCAGGAATTTCTCTGCGTGTAGCATACTGTGCTGCCTGTTGAGACCTTTTAGCCTACCCCGTATTGCTGGAAAGGTTCAAAGGCAGGGAGGAAAAAAATAGATAGGCCAAACCGCACACCCACAGCGGCAAATGGCAACCCGATTTTATAGGAATTTGTTCCGCCATTGGCAGCTGTGGGTTTGTGTAGTTTGGCTGCATGCGACAGCCGCACCATGAGTTTCCACCCTTAATAATTAGTTTCAACAGTGCTGGTATATTTCAAATAATTTTAATTCTTTCCTATGTGGGTACCATGTTTGTACTGTAGGGCAACAGTCTTGTGGCTCTTCGACTGCAGCTCCCAGCATATCCTGATAGCCTGCATACAACACCAAGGTTGCAGGGCTTCAATAGTGGGCTGTCATTACCATTCTAGGGAGCAGCCTCAGTAGACATCTAGGATAGTGCACTAACAGCAGGTGTATGATATTTAGATCCAGGCCAGTACTGATCTATAGGCACATTCCAGACTGGAAAATAATTGTTTATGTAGACCATTGATACAGATTTGCAGAATCTCTAGCTAGGAAGTTGCACTATGAGTGCAGAGTACATTGCATTTCATTCTCGTTTCCATTGAAGGAAGAAAGCGGTTTCAGCCAAAGCTATTTGTAAAGTGAGTCAGTATGCTGAGCAGTGAGCTTGTCTCAGCCAGGATCTTACACATTTTATTATTCTGCATGGCTCATGCCAGGGGAAGCTTTTGTGCGCTTATGTTCTGGCCAGCACTGAATCTAAGTCAAGACTTAAGAGCTCAACAAACTACCAAGGGTTAGGATGTCTTAATCAGTGAAATCCGCTTTTAGAATTACATCTAATAGTAAGCAGTGCTCAGAATAACAACTGCCCTCAGCTATCCCAGTCTGTAAGGAAGAGAGAGTTAAAGACACGGCTCAAGGTGGCCATAGATGTAAGAGACTCAGCCTACTGGTAAGGAGGAAGAAACACACAATAATGATATCTGAAGTGACCAAACTGTCATTCTCGCAACATAAGGCAGACAGACTTGCTTCATGTCCGAGTTGTACCTAAAAGTCGGGGGCAACTCTGATTGGACAGCTGTCCATGTGCTGTCCAGTATACGGACGGTCGGCCACTGAAATGCATTTGAATGTCCTATTTCTGGTCTATGATGTGGATGAATCAATACACACAGCACATAGACACAAATAGTGTGGCGGAGGCCTAAGGCCGGCTTCACACCACGGGTGTATGCATTTTTGCATGTCACTCAGCGCTACGCATTTTTGGCGGCCGTATCGGCGTATTTTACTGTAATTTTTGTGCTTGCAGGGTGTGTTATTTTTGAGCATGTGATACAAACACACCCCGATTTATAGGACTATTTAGCCTAATGATTTGCAGGCGTGTTCTTTTTCCTGTGGAATTGCACTGTATTTCATGGATCTCCTTGCATATTGCGTGTATTTGTGCGACCCCCACAGACGTCTATGGGAACCTTTTGGTGCACAAATGCACCAAAGATAGAGCATGATTCAGAAAGATAGAGCATGATTCAGAAAGATAGAGCATGATTCAGAAAGATAGAGCATGTTCTATTTTTCTGCACAAGTTCACAGAATCAGGAAATGTGTCTGAACCCACTGACATCAATGGGCTTTATTGTCTGTGTATTACACAAGTAAATTTTACGCACGCAAAAACGGCCCTGTTAAGCTGCCCTAAGGCTAATTTCACACAGTGAGTGCAATATTGGGCTGTGAATGTCCCCGCGGACGTGAGGCGTTTTTGTGTCAAAACCGCCTCCCATTACTTCAGGAAAATAGCAATCCTTCGGCGCAGCTCAAACCAATAGGAAACCTTGCATCGCATTTCCATGCGATGTATTTTTGGGCCCCACTGAAAACAATGGGCGAGGCTTTCCGAGGGAAAGCTTAAAGATAGGACATGCCAGGATTTTTTTGGTATTGGCTAGAAGTTGGGTTTTCATGTCAGTAGTTTGTTTTCACAACTATAGTACATATAGTCAAGGTATAGGAGTATGTTGTTGTTTATTCGTTCAGTCACTTCCGACTCTTCGAGACCTCATGGACCGGCCCATGCCAGAGCTTCGTGTCGGCTGTCGCCACCCCCAACTCCACCAAGGTCCAGTCTGTCACCTGATGGGTATCAGCCATCAATCTTGCCCTTGGTCGGCCCCTCTTCTTTTTGCCTTCCACTTTCCCCAACATCAGCATCTTCTCCAAAGTATCCTGTCTTCTCATTATGTGGCCAAAGTACTTCAGTTTTGCCTTTAATATCATTCCCTCCAGTGAGCACTCTGGCTTTATTTCCTGGAGTATGGACTGGTTTGATCTTCTTGCGGTCCAAGGCATCTATTTTCCTTCGCTCAGCCTTCCTTATGGTCCAGCTCTCACATCCATAGGTTACTATGGGGAATACCATTGCTTTAACTATGCGGACTTTCGTTGTCAGTGTGAGGTCTCTGCTCTTAACTATTTTATTGAGATTGGCCATTGCTCTCCTCCCAAGAAGTAATCGTCTTCTGATTTCCTGGCTGCAGTCCGCATCTGCAGTAATCTTTGCGCCTAGATATATGAAGTCTGTAAGTCTGTCACTGCCCCCACGTTTTCTCCCTCTACTTGCCAGTTGTCAATCAATCTGGTTGCTATAATCTTGTTTTTTATGTTCAACTGCAACCCAGCTTTTGCACTTTCTTCTTTCACCTTGGTAATAAGGCTCCACAGCTCCTCCTCACTATCAACCATATCAGTATATTCAATAAAATCATTACCACTTCCTACAGCAGTATATTCCACTTGTGTGACTATCCGAATACTTGTGAATGTACGTGTGCATGTGTCTGTTCTTCAATGAATGTGGCTTGGTGGTTAGCCCTGTAGTGTTCGGGTCCTAGGTTCAAATCTCATCAAGGTCAACATCTGCATGAGCTTTGAAAAACTCTATACAGATGTTGCCCATGGTCAGATTTGAACCAAGAACTCCAGCACTGCAAGGTAGCAGTGTTAACAACTGACCCACCACACTTCTCCTTTCTGCTCCAAAGGAAAACAACAAGAAAAATAAACACTAAGACAACATGAAAACTCCATACAGATGTTGACCTTGGTCAGATGTGAAACTAGAACTCCAGCGCTGCAAGGCAGCAGTGCTAAGGAGTGAGCAACGATGCTTGGTCTTACTTCTCTGGAGGAGATGACGGAGAAACACAAAGCAAACATATAAAATTCATACAGATGGTGTCTTTGGTCAGGTATGAGAAGGAGAAGTATAAGAAAGAGGAGGAGAATAAGATCTTCGCTTTCTCCCCTGGAGAAGGAAGAAGTTTGGTGGTTCAGCAGCCTGCATTGCTGCCTTGTAATGCTGGGGTTTTAGATTCACGTTTGACTATAGACAACATCTGCATGGAGCTTGTATGTTCTTTGTTTATTCTTTTTCTTATCATCTTCTCCTCCCTTAGAAAACGAAGAAAGGAAGAAATATGGAGGTTCAATTGTTAGTTCTATTGCCTTGCAGCACTGGAGTCCTAGTTTCATATCTAACCAAGGGCCATAAGTACATGGAGTATTTATGTTCTATTTGTGTTTAACGTTCTTCTCTGGAGAAAAACAAACAAAATGTGGTGGCTCAGTTATTGTCACTGCTGCCTTGCAGTGCTGGAGTTCTAGCTTCAAATTTGTCCAAAGGGCAATAACTCTGTCTTTATGTTCTCTTTGTGTTTGTTCTTGTTCTCCTCCTCTGGAGCAGAAAGGACAAGTGTTGTGGGCCAGTTGCTGGAATCCTAGGTTTAATATCTGTTCTAAGGCAATATCTGTATGGAATGTCGGCCAAACGATGCCTGACACTCGTCCCTGTGTGTGCTCGCTCCCATGCTGTTACACAGGAGCGAGTATCGCTGGCTCACTCACAGAGCGGGCTGCAGGGGGCCAAAGGAGATTTCTCTCCTCGCTTTTCCCCGCCCCTCTCCATACACTTAGCACAGAGGCCGTTCAGTACTGAACGGCTGCCGTTTACACTGAGCAACCATCGTTCAGGATTTTATGCAGCTTAAACGATGATCATTCAGTGTAATTAGCAGCCGTTCAGTACTGAATGGCCGCTGGGTTAAGTGAATGGAGAGGGGCGGTGGAGAGCAAGGAGAGAAATCTCCTGTAGCCCCCCCCACTGTGAGTCAGCACTACTAGCTGCTATGACGCAGCACGGGAGCGAGTACACACGGGGACGAGTGTCGGACATAGTTTGCCCGATATTAGTCCCGTGTAGATGGGCCTTTAGAATAAACCTTCTAAAGTTGAATTTACATAATTATACAGCTGACAGACTCCTACTCAACAAGATGTCTATTGCAGTGTGACTTCTGATAATGAGATGTACAGTTGCACGCTAAAAAACCTGAATGTGCAGAACGTGATGACGGAGTAAGGGGAAAAACAGACTATCAAATGCAGCTTTGATGTGTATTTATTGCTTTACATTGCATGAAAAAGAAAAGGCATGAACCACACAAAACTACCAAAACTGCAAAAACAACACATTAAATAAGGCATTTGATCATTTATACATTTCAGTTATTGGACAGCTCCAGTTTGTGTAAATTGTGCAAATATAATAATGGTTACATGCACCGGTTTCACTTAATTACACGGAGTGCTCACTTTCACAAAACGATGCTCAAAAGATTTTAAAGGGTTGTTTCCCGACAACTCTGTCCTTCCTGCTGACCAGGACATGTGACTGCTGCAGCCAATCACCAGCCACAGCAGTGACCTTCCATAAAGTAGTTGTAAAGCAATATTAACCCATTAAGAACAACGCCCTTTTTTTCATCGATTTGTTTCTTCTGTCCTACATTCAAAATAACATAATTCTTTTTTCCCCCTTATTTAAAGAGGTTTGTATTTCTGTTGTAGTATCCTTTGAAGTGCAAATTAATCACATCCATGTCTGTGCCTTGTCATAAGTCTGTGTGTATAAATATGCATGCCTCTTCGGATCTATTTCACTTAAGCCTGAAGCAGAACCCTGCGTTGGTTCAGAAGCTCGCATTAACAGACACACCTTGATAGACATT
This sequence comes from Eleutherodactylus coqui, assembly GCF_035609145.1. NCBI lineage: Eukaryota > Metazoa > Chordata > Amphibia > Anura > Eleutherodactylidae > Eleutherodactylus > Eleutherodactylus coqui. The sequence continues at coordinate 10,864,456 of NC_089848.1, read as the reverse complement.
CAATCATTGCAGCCTAGAGGGCCTTCAGAAGGCTCTGGGCTGCCATGAAAACTGAACAACACCTCGCGTTCTCATTACAACGAGGCAGTTCGGGACCCTGCCAAAAACAGAATTGAGAGGGGCATTTAAGGGGTTGACAGCCGTGATCAGGTGGGTGACAGTTGTCAAACGCCAGCACCCACCGTGTATGATGTGGGATCGGCTCCCAATCCCATTCCACTGCTACTGTATATGAATCGTATTACAATCATCTGCATGGGGCCTAAGGGTGTGTATGTTCACACCATCTACATCTACAGCCCACGGTTCAACTGGATAGCCAAACACTGAATTCAGACAGAACCAGACTTTCATTAGTCACACAGAGAATAAGGTTTGCATTTGGCAAGAATTCCTTTAATTTCTGCTTATTTTGGAGAATAAAATAGTCAATTCCGCTATTCCATGCTCCAAAATAAACACCAATAAATGGAAACTTTGTCACATGAAGCTCTTATTGGTCTCTGTGCGAGTAATGAATCCATGAAAACATGATTATGATTGAGCCCCAAACAAAACCGTAGTTTTTCATCAGTCATACATAGATTAAGACGCGGTGTGAACACACCCTAAGATTTGCGTATATACTGATATAACCGCTTAAAGGGAATCTGCCAGCTCAAACATGCTATCCATTCTGCAGTCATGATGTTATAGACCTGGAGGAGCCGAGCAGACTGATATATAGTTTATGGGGAAAGATTCAGTGTAACTTGTATTTTATACATTTATATCCCTGCACATTCTGGGCTGAACAGTCCAATGGGCGGAGCCATCAGTGATTGACAGCTACCTCTATGCACAGTCATACACAGATAGCTGTCAATCACTGATAGGACCGCCCACTGGACTATCCAGCCCAGAAATCTATATATCAGTCTACTCGGCTCCTCCTGCTCTACAACATGATGCCTGCAGTTTGGACCACATGTTTCAGCTGACAGATTCCCTATAAAGAATGGGGATCACATGATGACTTGATCATGTACTGAAATCTGTTGGCTCTACTTATTACAACACAAGAACAGCAAACATCGGAAATCAGGAGAAAGAGAAACCAGCTGTACCTTTGTCAGTGCGGTGCCCCTTTGAGGTTTATTGCTCTTAATACCTGGATGCTTCATTTGCATAGTAAAGAAGTAAAGAAAGCTGGTTCTCAATGACCAAATACTTGCACAGACCTCTGTAGTAGCTTCTACCACTAGGTGGTCCGATCAAAGTCCATATATATATATATATATATATATATATACATACACACACACACACACACATATATGTATATACCACATCTTCTCCAGTCCCCCGGTGTCACCTCACCTCCAGCCACCCAGATCCTTTTCTTCTTGTTATTATGCGTCCATTCTCTGCATTCTTCTACCGGCAGGTCAGCGTAGGGTATGTCACTAGTGACGTAACCCTCACTGCCTAGGAAGGAATGCCAAGCTATTGCTGAGACTGCGCATGCTCGCTGTCTTGCTGCAAGTCTTCATATACTATTGCACAGAAACGGTGCACACGCGCAGTTTTGGCAGTAGCTCGGCACTCCCTGCTAGGCTATGAATGCTGTGTCACTAGTGACCGGGTATATTGCCCTGCAGGAAGGAGAATGCTGGCAATGGACGCTTCGTCACCGGAAGATGCCGATTCAGCCAGCTGGAGGTGAGGTGACACAGGGGACTGCAGGACACAGGAGAAGATTGGCAGGGAGAAGATCCGGTAAGAAGGCTGTCTGGGGAGGAATAGGTAAATATAGAATTTTTGTTTTCTAATGACAGGAACTTTCTAAGGAAGCTAAACCGCACACATAATTTTTGTAAGCATTATGTGCAGAAACAGAGCACCAGTGTCATTACATAAATAGAGACCGAAATCATATATACTAGTCAATATAGGAAATTGACCTACTTCTTTGCGCTGGTTTTGTTAAATCCCTCTCTCACGCACCCCTTAATGCCCTTCCAGTAGTTGGACTTCAGCATCCCATAGTAACCAGTCAAATGAAAGCTACCAAAATTCTAGTATAGGTCAAACACCAAAGTCAACCAATTGGTTATCCGGTATACAGTCTCTAATGGCCTTGAAAGAGCCTATAGGAGTCAGGTCAGCAGGGCCAAACTACAGCCGGACAGAAACTACTACTAGAGCACAACATTAACGGTGGCATGGTTTCCAAGGTAACAGAAACAGACCCTTTATTCTAATCTGACTGTAGCGATCTGGATCAGGGTTGAAGTACCTTTGTCGTAACTGGTGCGGATCGGTAGCATGGTCAGAAAAGGCAGAGGTCAATACACGGGTAGTATTGGTTGTGGTACAAAAGGAGGCAGGCAGGTAGCGTAGTCAGGGAGAAACCAGAGGTCAGTACACAGAAGCAGCAATTGTAGCGAGAGGAGCAGTTGGGAGGAAAGCTTGACTACTGGCTGGGAGCGCATATCGCCGTAGACATTCTTTCGCCGATTATGGATTTACTTTGGTGCACATGCCTCTTCAGCCAGAAATTTAATGGCAGCTCTTTGTTTTAATCTCAAATCCATGGTTCAATCAGTCAGAGAGAGACGCCGCCTGGAGCTCGGGAGTTCCCAGGTTTGAGTCCCGACACCGACGTGTTAATTTGCTTCTGTAATATAAATCACCACCTGTGACCATATCCATCAAGATTTCTCCCACTTTGGTTCTAATTCTTTCTAATTCTCTTACCTCATCAATCAACAGCAAGCTGGGAGCTTATTCAATGCCTCAAACACAGAAAGCATGCTGGGCCGCTGTACTCCATTAGGCCATTAACCTGCATTTCACTGAAACATTCCCTCCCAACACTTTACAAGTCCTTTAATACAGTTGAAAAAAAAATTAAATTCTACTTTACCAGCTTTTAATGTTCTACAAGCCGGCATGAAAGAAAGCCCAAACCTGTATGAAGGCAGAGCTCTTGACTTTGTACAAAACCCCAGGCCACTTCACGGTGATAGAAAAACAGAAGACAGCTGCACTTCAAGTGTCAAAGCAGATTTTTTTATGAGTCGAATGGTGCAAGTGTGCGGAAAGTCGGTTTTTACTTAGTGGGCTGCAGATATGGAACAAAAATAGAAAAGCACTTCTGAAATAATAGATAATGAGAAGCTCGAAAATGGTCCACCGCAGGGATAGAAATCTAAAATTACATCAGGTGTGCAGCGCCACCCGAGTACATTAATCACGGGCAGGAAGCCGTATATATTTACATAAAGAACAACTTATTAGTATACAATAAAAACTTGACTTTCTATAGAGATATTCGTTTGCTAAAAGTAACGTAATTTCCAGCAAAATTGTGGATGCTATTAGACAAGGTACCCTAGAAATAATGACTGGACAGTCCTCCGATGCCATATATCAGAGATGCCAAACTCCTTTTCACCGAGGGCCACATCAGCCTTCTGGTCGCCTTCAAAAGGGCCAATTGTAATTGTATAGTAAGGGCCCGTTCACATGAGCGTATTTGTGCAGCGTATTACGCGCACAATTTTTGCGCACATAATATGCAGGGAATAGAACCCAATGTTTTAAATGGGTTTGTTCCCACCAGCGTATCTTTTCACACGGTTGCACAAATACGCGGCATGACCTATTTTTGTGCACATTGCGAGTAAAGTTAATAGGTGGAAGCAAATATGCAGGAAACCATTTCAAATAGACTCTCTGTGGGTTCTTATGTGCGCAAATACGCAGTGTATTAGCGTACAAACACATGTCGCAGCGTCCACAAAACGTGGGCATAAGCGATTTTTGGTCAAGCAAATACGTTGAGTATTTTTACAACCGAAATACGCTTGCTTCCGTGTAAACGAGCCCTAATAGTAACCCCCATAGTGGCCCATAAGTAATACCAGCCCGGTAATAATAGTAAACCCCATAGAGATCCCAGTAACAGTGCGCCTATATAATGACTCCCATAATGGCTGCAGTAGTAACAATGACCCCCATAGTGGCCCTAGTAGTAAGTGTCCCCCATAGAAGCAATTCCCCTATTGGCCTCTGGCCTGATACAGGCTTTACACGCATTCCCCGCCTGCAGAGCCAACGCGGCAGCAGCAGCCACTGCTGAGCCTGTGACTGCTGCCCTCTCACCTCTTCACAGATGTCAGCGGGCACAGACTCTGCATTGTGCCACCAGCCCGAAGCTACAGGCAGGATGACTAGAATTCCTTAAGAGGCCAAGTGGGCAAGCACTGCTGCGGCCCCTGCGTAGTATCCGGCGCTCCTCAATCTTATGATGAAATAAAAGTTTAACAATTTCATTATATTGAAAAGTGCTACAAAATCTTTCTATTTTGGCCACGCTGTGATGTTGAGATTGAAGTGGTTCCGGTTTCCTTGCACCTGTAGGCGGGTATGTCGTGGCGATTCGGCCCGGTGCGGTGAGCCCACATTCCAGTTATTTGTTCACATTATTATATTGCGGTTCTAAAAGCCTATTACAATTCTAAAGTCAGTCTCGCGGGTTCATAGGCCTATCGCCGCATCGGTTGTGCTTGAAGTCCTTGTGATGACATGCACAGAGCTCTGGTATACGACCCGCCAGGTCGGCACAATGTACACAGAGCTCTAGTATACAACCCGCCAGGTCGGCACAATGTACACAGAGCTCAGGCATACACACGCCAGGTCGGCACAATGTACACAGAGCTCAGGCATACAACCCGCCAAGTCGGCACAATGTACACAGAGCTCAGGCATACACACGCCAGGTCGGCACAATGTACACAGAGCTCAGGCATACAACCCGCCAGGTCGGCACAATGTACACAGAGCTCAGGCATACAACCCGCCAGGTAGGCACAATGTACACAGAGCTCAGGCATACACACGCCAGGTCGGCACAATGTACACAGAGCTCAGGCATACACACGCCAGGTCGGCACAATGTACACAGAGCTCAGGCATACAACCCGCCAGGTCGGCACAATGTACAAAGAGCTCTAGTATACAACCCGCCAGGTCGGCACAATGTACAGAGCTCTAGTATACAACCCACCAGGTCGGCACAATGTACACAGAGCTCAGGGATACAACCCGCCAGGTCGGCACAATGTACACAGAGCTCAGGCATACACACGCCAGGTCGGCACAATGTACACAGAGCTCAGGCATACAACCCGCCAGGTCGGCACAATGTACACAGAGCTCAGGGATACAACCCGCCAGGTCGGCACAATGTACACAGAGCTCAGGCATACACACGCCAGGTCGGCACAATGTACAGAGCTCTAGTATACAACCCACCAGGTCGGCACAATGTACACAGAGCTCAGGCATACAACCCGCCAGGTCGGCACAATGTACACAGAGCTCAGGCATACACACGCCAGGTCGGCACAATGTACACAGAGCTCAGGCATACAACCCGCCAGGTCGGCACAATGTACACAGAGCTCAGGGATACAACCCGCCAGGTCGACACAATGTACACAGAGCTCAGGCATACAACCCGCCAGGTCGGCACAATGTACACAGAGCTCAGGCATACAACCCGCCAGGTCGGCACAATGTACACAGAGCTCAGGCATACAACCCGCCAGGTCGGCACAATGTACACAGAGCTCAGGCATACACACGCCAGGTCGGCACAATGTACACAGAGCTCCGGTATACGACCCGCCAGGTCGGCACAATGTACACAGAGCTCTAGTACACAACCCGCCAAGTCGGCACAATGTACACAGAGCTCTAGTATACAACCCGCCAGGTCGGCACAATGTACAGAGCTCTAGTATACAACCCGCCAGGTCGGCACAATGTACACAGAGCTCTAGTATACAACCCGCCAGGTCGGCACAATGTACACAGAGCTCAGGGATACAACCCGCCAAGTCGGCACAATGTACACAGAGCTCAGGCATACAACCCGCCAGGTCGGCACAATGTACAAAGAGCTCTAGTATACAACCCGCCAGGTTGGCACAATGTACACAGAGCTCAGGGATACAACCCGCCAGGTCGGCACAATGTACACAGAGCTCAGGCATACAACCCGCCAGGTCGGCACAATGTACAAAGAGCTCTAGTATACAACCCGCCAGGTTGGCACAATGTACACAGAGCTCAGGCATACAACCCGCCAGGTTGGCACAATGTACACAGAGCTCTAGTATACAACCCGACAGGTCAGCACAATGTACACAGAGCTCAGGCATACACACGCCAGGTCGGCACAATGTACACAGAGCTCAGGGATACAACCCGCCAGGTCGGCACAATGTACACAGAGCTCAGGCATACAACCCGCCAGGTCGGCACAATGTACACAGAGCTCAGGCATACAACCCGCCAGGTCGGCACAATGTACACAGAGCTCAGGGATACAACCCGCCAGGTCGGCACAATGTACACAGAGCTCAGGCATACAACCCGCCAAGTCGGCACAAAGTAGCAAGTATCATTCTAAAATAATTGCTTTAAGAAATCCTTTTGGTAAAGAATAAGGCTGTGCTTCGTTTTGAAGTTTCACTAAGGCCTCCGGTCCACGGGCATATCGGTAACACGCTGCAGGCAGACCCGTTTTACTGGTTCTTGTAAATACCAGCTCTGCCAGCAGCGACCGCGTAGGGCAACGAGCGTACTGCGCATGCCCACGTATCACACGGACATGCACAGTATGACTGTCTTTTCTTTTTTTAATTCCCTGCTCTGTTTCGAAGTTAGGTATGAAATCACTGCCCATGCGCAATCGATTGACTTCATTCACTGCGTATTCTGCGTCTGTGCATTGCGCATGTAATACGCAGTGAAAAAACACCCGTGGACATGAGCCCTAAGGACATGAACCTAAATGTTCACTGCTGACAACATTTTTTAATCCTTTCAGCCAACTCAATGCAGTGCAGGATGCGCATCTTCTCTGCCGCTAGCTCCTCCTTGGGTACCTGTCCCAGAAGCTTTTGTGCGAATAGGTTCTGATCCTGCATGAACGGCGGCCCCAGTGCAGCTCTGGGCGCGGGAGGCAGGGTGTCCAGGACCCCACACTTAAATGTAAATTTGATTTTCTTCTCACGCTTCATGCCTGGAGCCCTCTCCTCAATCCAAGTTAGCGGTCTGGAGAAATGAAAAGCACATTTGTATTAAGACAAGACACTTTAGACTCAATCGTTCATCCAGCCAACGGTCTGTAGAAGGAAGGTTTCCCACCTCACGGAAAATTGTTCAGTATTTTTAAAAACACAGAATTTTTCAATTTTTTTAAAATATGTGCAAATTTATTACTTACAATTGCAAACAGTACACCTACTTGACTTTAGGTAAAGCTTCTTCCCAATTAGTTAGCCCCTTCCCGCCACAAACAGTTTGACGCTTTCTTAGGTCAGTCTCACACAACCGTATTCCCCGATCGCAGTCCATGGCCTTACGCAGAACCCCCGTTTTTTCCAATCAGACAGGTTTCACTTTATGTAACACCTTTGGAATTCGGAGGTTGCCTTCTTCTAGATACATCGTACTTTATGATAGTGAAAAGTTTTGGTCGATATGTTTTGCATATATTTAGAAAAAAAAAACCAAAAACTCTGTAAAAAGTTTGGAAAAACTATAATTTTTCAACATTTTTAAATATTCTGCTTGTAAGAAAGACAACCCCGATGCAGGGGTTAAAAAAGAACACCGGAGAGCGCTTACCTGAATCCCCGCGCTCCGGTGACTTCTTACTTACCTGATGAAGATGGCCGCGGGGATCTTCTTACTCGGTGGACCGCAGGGCTTCTGTGCGGTCCATTGCCGATTCCAGCCTCCTGATTGGCTGGAATCGGCACGTGACGGGGCGGAGCTACACGGAGCCGGCATCCAGCACGAGCAGCCCCATTGAAAAAAGAAGAAGACCGGGACTGCGCAAGCGCGGCTAATTTGGCCATTAGACGGCGAAAATTAGTCGGCTCCATGGAAACGAGGACGCTAGCAACGGAGCAGGTAAGTGAAAAACTTCTTATAACTTCTGTATGGCTCATAATTAATGCACAATGTACATTACAAAGTGCATTAATATGGCCATACAGAAGTGTATAGACCCACTTGCTGCCGTGGGACAACCCCTCTAAAGCAAAGTGGAGGTGAAATTTAAAAATTCAATTTTTCTTGCCGCTTTTCAATTTTAAACTGTTTGTCCCGTAACAGAAGGATTCAAAAGAGAATCAAAGCTGAAGACTACGCAGTTGTTGTGGCCCTAGTGTGCAACATGAATCACATAGACCTCAGGAATTAAGGCTTTTTCTAGGCACCATTTCAGGTTACCAGAGGCCCTAAGGTGGCAAGAAATAAGAAGTCCAGAAAGACCACATTTTGGAAACTACACCCCTCAAGGAACTCAACTAGGGAAGTTTTGACCATTTTGACCCCACTGGTGTTCCGCAGAACGTGTTAGCATTGGGCCATCAAAATGAAAGAGTTTTAAAACTAATATATATGTTTATCCCCAAACGTTTTATTTTCATGAGCAATAAGACTAAAGGCGTCCCATAACTTGTTCCATAGTTTCTCCCGAGTGTGGAAACGCCCCCCTATAAACTGCTGGGAGCACGCCGAGGGTTCACAAGGAAAGAAGCACTGTTTAACGCACAGACTTTGTTGCAATGGTTTTCTGGCACCATGTCAATTTTGCTGAGCCCCTGAGCAAGAGGTCGAGCGGAAACCCCCAAGAAGTAACCCCATTTCGGATACTGCACTCTACAAGGGTAGGGTTTTTTTTTGAGACTTGAACCACAGGCGTTTACATAATTTGCTGCACATCAATTTTTGGAAAAATAAAAACTGCAATATTTTTCCACAAATATGCCATTTTAGTGCCCGATATGTTGTGCCAATGAAGACCCAGCCCTTAGAAGGCCCTCTGTACTGGCAGCAAGACGGACGTTGTCATCAATAGAGAAAGTGGGAGCGCCAGCTTCGCTCTCTTTGGAATCAATGAGAGCGCCGCGCTGCCCCTACACTTCAGGATCGGACGTGACGGCCCACTGATTTCAGTGAGAGTGAAGCCGGCACTCCAATATCCTCCTGACTACTGATAATAATGTCCGGGCCGTTGTCAGTGCAGCAAGCCAACGATTAGCTGATGGATGGGAGTCCTGAGGACCCCTCTGTCCATTATGGATGACCTCTCCAGTTTTAAAGCCCAGAATACGTCTTTCATCTTTGCAAATACACCCGCATTTGAAAATGCACCAGTTCTGACTTCTTACCACAACACCGACCCCACCCGAAAAAATCCCCCTCCCCTGCTCTGTTTACCTCAGTGCATCCTGTAATGGCGCAGTCCCCGGCTCTAGCACACTTGGCATATGCTAGGAAAGGTTTGTATGAGGACTAAGGACCATCTGCAGGTTATCGCCTCCTGCTGGGATGTCGGGAGTTTGTTTAATATGGGGTGACGACGAGTGCCGGAGGGAATGCAGCAAACATAAATACGGATCTGCACGACCATACTAAGAGTATAAATGCAGCAATAACTCTGTCTGTTTGTTACCCTTTCACGACTAAACTGCTGAAGCGACTGTGATGAGCCGTCTCAGGGAGATGCTTGTATCCTGGGGAAGGACATCGGCCCGTTATCCCCAAAATTTATAGCATTCTCTAGGGAGCGTGACAAGAACTGTGGTGATGCGCAGGTGCACCTCCGCTCCACGGCGGAGGGGAAGGGGGTGCACATTAGAAGCTACGCCTCTCCAAACAGGCAGACACATGAGGGCAGATGCTGTTGCCGTAACCTAGCTGGGATACCCGGTGGCCCGGGATTAAAACCTGAACGAAAGACACTTTAACATGGATTGAGATTTTAAAGAAAATCTGTGTTGCCCATAGCAACCAATCACAGCGCAGCTTTTATTTCTCTCTCCTTAGCAATATAACAAATACCAACCATTCACAGCGCAGCTTTCATTTTACCTCAGCAGTATAAGACATACCAACCAATCACAGCGCAGCTTTCATTTTACCTCAGCAGTATAAGAAATAGCAACCAATCACAGCACAGCTTTCATGTTACCTCAGCGGTATAATATATAACAACTAGAGATGAGCGAGCACGCTCGTTTAAGGCTGATGCTCGATCGAGCATCGGTCTTGTCGAGTAACTGATTACTCGACCGAGCACCATGCAGGGGGGGAGGAGGCAGGAGTGAGAGAGATATCTCACTCTCCCTTCTCCCCCTCCCCCGCATGGTGCTCGGTCAAGTAATCAGTTACTCGACAAGACCGATGCTCGATCGAGCATCAGCCTTAAACAAGCATGCTCGCTCATCTCTAATAACAACCAATCACAGGTCAGCTTTCATGTTACCTGAGAGGTATAATATATAACAACCAATCACAGCGCAGCTTTCATGTTACCTCAGCAGTATAATATATAACAACCAATCACAGCGCAGCTTTCATGTTACCTCAGCAGTATAAGAAATGTTTCCCTTTTGATAATTGTATTTCCTATTTTTTTTATTTGGTCTTCTTTTAATATGCCGCTACGTCTAGACAAAAGCAGGTTTCATCACCAACACAGAAGGGGGTTCTTTACTGTAAGAGCAGTGAGACTGTGGAACTCTGTGCCTGAGGATGTGGTGATTGCGAAATCCATAGAGGAGTTTAAGAGGGGACTAGATGTCTTTCTAGAGTGGAAGGATATTACAGGATATAAACATTAGGTGACCAGCGGGTTTGTTATTCTGGGTCTTATAGTCAGGTAGGAACTATCAAAGGTTGGATCCAGGGATTATTCTGACTGCCATTATGGAGTCGGGAAGGAATTTTCCCCCCAAGTAGGCTAATTGGCTTCTGTCTCTTGGGGTTTTTTGCCTTCCTCTGGATCAACAAGGGGGTGGAAACAGGCTGAACTAAATGGACATTGTCTTCATTCAGCCTGACATACTATGTTACTAAGTCGGATCTAGCGCGTAGATCTAGCGGAGCTCGAGTTGCGGAAATCACTAGAGCCCAAGAACCTGATGACAGCGCTGAGGCAAGAAGGCATCAACCAGCTGAGATACAAGCTGCTCTTAGAGAAGTAGAGACCCCGGGACATCTCAGGCCTGGCGGACTGTAGATTATGAGCGTCAAACGTCTCTCAGAGCTACAGAGACATTGGAACAATGTCAGGACTGCCGGACCCTAGATGTTGACCGTCACATGTCTCTTAGAGCTAGAGATACATTGGATCAATGTCAGGTCCACCAAACCCTAGATGCTGACCATCACACGTCTCTCAGAGCTAGAGATACATTGGAGCAATGTCAGGTCCACCGAACCCTAGATGCTGACCGTCATGTGTCTCTTAGAGCTAGAGATACATTGGAACAATGTCAGGACTGCCGGACCCTAGATGTTGACCGTCATGTGTCTCTTAGAGCTAGAGATACATTGGATCAATGTCAGGTCCACCAAACCCTAGATGCTGACCATCACACGTCTCTCAGAGCTAGAGATACATTGGAACAATGTCAGGTCTGCTGAACCCTAGATGCTGACCATCATGTGTCTCTCAGAGCTAGAGATACATTGGAACAATGTCAGGTCCGCCGAACCCTAGATGCTGACCATCATGTGTCTCTCAGAGCTAGAGATACATTGGAACAATGTCAGGTCTGCTGAACCCTAGATGCTGACCATCATGTGTCTCTTAGAGCTAGAGATACATTGGAACAATGTCAGGTCCGCCGAACCCTAGATGCTGACCATCATGTGTCTCTCAGAGCTAGAGATACATTGGAACAATGTCAGGTCTGCTGAACCCTAGATGCTGACCGTCACATGTCTCTTAGAGCTAGAGATACATTGGAACAATGTCAGGTCTGCTGAACCCTAGATGCTGACCATCATGTGTCTCTCAGAGCTAGAGACACATCGGAGCAATGTCAGGTCCACCGAACCCTAGATGCTGACTATCATGTGTCTCTCAGAGCTAGAGATACATTGGAGCAATCTCAGGTCCACCGAACCCTAGATGCTGACCATCATGTGTCTCTCAGAGCTAGAGATACATTAGAGCAATGTCAGGCCCGCCGGACCCTAGATGCTGACCGTCATGTGTCTCTCAGAGCTAGAGATACATTAGAGCAATGTCAGGTCTGCCGGACCCTAGATGCTGACCGTCACATGTCTCTCAGATCTAGAGATACATTGGAACAATGTCAGGTCCGCCGGACCCTAGATGCTGACCGTCACGCCTATCTCAGAGCGAGCAAAACTCAGATTAGATTTAAAAAATACAAGTTTCACGTGGATGAAATCGCTGGTAACAAGCTAGTTTTGTATATATTTGTGGCGAGTTGTATAACCTGTTAGTTAACACGAGCATCTAAGAGGTTAACTCTGATCCTGACAGCTGATGTGTGAAGCCAACTGCCACTGACAGCCACAGTCCAGCTACTGAGCCCGATCCCAATTAGCATCATACATGTATGGTGGCTTTGAAGAACTAACTGGACGCTGTAACGTGCACGTTGGGAAGACGTTATTCAGGGAGGGAAATACTTGGCGATTCAGTCCACATACATTGGAGTCCCCACTTCTAAATCGATTCGGACACTGGGTCACACTGCATGGACCTCTCATTTTCGGTAGTGTTACTGCAGGGGGGGCTGGCTCAATAATTCATTTCAATAACTAAGCCAGCCCCCTTCGCTGTAACGGGTCTGGCAGAGAATGGGGCTGGTTTAGTTATTGAAATAAGCCCACCTCCCTTTGATGACATCTACAATAATGAGAAGGAAGAGAAAGACTCCATACCACATGACCCAATGTCAGAAGCCGGCCAGAGGTGCACACACCGCTGGACCCGGATTGGTCAGTATTTCCCTCCCTCAATAACCCCTTTAAGGCAAGTGGCTGTTCTAGTTTGTTGAGCTGAGCCTTCTTGAGGATCTGGTTTCACGTAATTTTAAAGACCAGGCCTTCTAAATACAGGTTTGGCTTTTTTGGGGTTATTTTTGTTGTTTTTGTTACTAAAAATATTTATTATTAACACGAACAGTAACAACTCTCAAATTCAGGAGAAAGAGGCAGACAATGTTAACCCTTTCCAATCCAATTTATATCCTAGTTTTCCTAGGGGGCTTACTCTTTTTCTGCCGTTATACAATGGTGCTAACTGCTGGCTAAAGCCAGTACTGCATAAGGTGACACATTGGATAGGCTCCGACAGCAGAGAGGCTGGCAATATACAGTAAGAGAACCCCGACGGATATCTTCCAACATCGGAGCTGTACAGCCTTAAATCATAATGTCTTTAGACATCAGACAGTGGATTAGAAAGGGTTAAACCCTGACCAAGGGCACCTAGAATCAGCTGATCAGCAGGGGTCTGAGCGACGGGCCCCTGCTGATAATCTATTGATGACCTTTTGGTCATCAATACAAAGAGGTACCAAAGTCCCATAAAACACCCTTTAAGCTGGTGATGAATGTTTTTTTTCTCTGTTCTAATTAGTGACATAGATTGGTCTTTCTTTGTCTATCCTGGAATGGGACGCAATATAAAAATTGGCACCCATTCCAGCATAGGCAACAACCACAAGTGCTGGATGACAATGGGGCAAAGAGGTCTACCGACCGGACACTTACCTGTTGTCTGCAGTAGTGAAATGTGCAGTCAACTTGCTGTACTTTTCTTCTTCATTCTCTTCTTTGCTGGCCGAGGTAACAGTCAGATTTCCAAAAAGATCAACCAGCCATGTTATCCTGGCAATGCCACTAAAGGAGGGGAACCCAAACCTCTGCTCATCCAGGGCTCCACCTGCACAGAGTAAAAGTTATTATAAAAAATCAGTTTCATTGTTAAAATTTATTAAGGCTAATTTCACACAGGCGAGCGCGATATTGGGCCATGAAACTCGTCCCGATATCACTATTACAATTGGAGCCACTATGGGGGGTCACTGTTACTACTGAAACCCCTATGGGGGGTTTTCTATTACGACTGGAGCCACTATGGGGGTCACTGTTACGACTGGAGCCACTATGGGGGTCACTGTTACGACTGGAGCCACTATGGGGGTCACTGTTACTACTGGAGCCACTATGGGGGTCACTGTTACGACTGGCGCCACTATGGGGGTCACTGTTACGACTGGAGCCACTATGGGGGTCACTGTTACTACTGGAGCCACTATGGCGGTCACTGTTACTACTGGAGCCACTATGGCGGTCACTGTTACTACTGGAGCCACTATGGCGGTCACTGTTACTACTGGAGCCACTATGGCGGTCACTGTTACTACTGGAGCCACTATGGCGGTCACTGTTACTACTGGAGCCACTATGGCGGTCACTGTTACTACTGGAGCCACTATGGCGGTCACTGTTACTACTGGAGCCACTATGGCGGTCACTGTTACTACTGGAGCCACTATGGCGGTCACTGTTACTACTGGAGCCACTATGGCGGTCACTGTTACAACTGGAGCCACTATGGGGGTCACTGTTACGACTGGAATCACTATGCGGGTCACTATTACTACTGGAGCCACTATGGGGGTCACTATTACTACTGGAACCACTATGGCAGTCACTATTACTACTGGAACCACTATAGGGGTCACTGTTACTACTGGAACCACTATGGGGGTCACTGTTACTACTGGAACCACTATGGGGGTCACTGTTACTACTGGAGCCACTATGGGGGTCACTGTTACTACTGGAGCCACTATGGGGGTCACTGTTACTACTGGAGCCACTATGGCGGTCACTGTTACTACTGGAGCCACTATGGCGGTCACTGTTACTACTGGAGCCACTATGGCGGTCACTGTTACTACTGGAGCCACTATGGCGGTCACTGTTACTACTGGAGCTACTATGGGGGTCACTATTACTACTAGAGCCACTATGGGGGGTCACTATAACTACTAGAGCCACTATGGGGGTCACTATTACCACTGGAGCCACTAAGAGGGTCACTATTAGTACTAGAGCCACTTACAGGCGTAAGCTTAGTTCGGTCCTGTAAATACAGTGCGTATTTGCACAACTAAATATTGCTTACATCCGTGGTTTTTGAGTGCGTTTTCATGTTCACAAATACACTACGTATTTGTGCTTTGTGGATGCAAAAAAAGTACACAGCTGTTCCCATTAAAATGATGTGCAAATATGCAGTGAATACGTATTTACACCAGCCCATTCACTTCAATGGCTTACTGTGGGGCGTAATACACACCAAAATAGAGTTTTACAATTGGCCCTTTGAAGGCAGAAATAAGGCTGATGTGGCCCACAGTGAAAAGGAGTTTGACACCCCTGATCTAGCACTAAACAGACAATGAATTGTATGTAAATCTTAGTTCATTCTCCTCTTCTGCTCCCTTTGTTCCTGTTCTCTCTACACAAGTGTAAAATATCCCGTGAAGCACCATATGCATGGCGCCATTTCCAGTTGTGCTTACCAGTGAAGTGCAGCACCCCCTCCACCAGTTCCTTGCCATCTACTTCCTTCTTCAGCTGATTGAATTCTCCCGTAAGAAGCTCAATATGTTCCACATGTAAGACTTTACCTGCGGCACACAGCAAATGGAAAGCATGTTAACCCGTCATTCCTTTCCGTCATACAACTGCATATCAGACAGACCGGTTACTCAATGTGTGAACAAGGCAGATTACGCGCTGAAGGTAAATTCTCAGTATGCTAAGACCACACGCAGCACTTTTTCTTTCGCCCCATAAGCCGGGCAGCTGGACGGAAAGTGGACGGACCCCATTATATTTAATAGGGTCCGTTCAGCGCTGTTTGGTTCCGTCCAGAGATGGAAACTTTCGGCTGCAGGGATTCCCCTTTCCTGCTGGAGCAAGAAAGCAGAATCCCCAACACAAATGTGAATCCCCCTTACCCACGCCAAACCACCAACCATAAACTGTATCAGCATGCACACTGCCTGTCTGGGAAAAAACAATAAAAGCATATATTACTATAATGAAAATCATAAATACCTTAAAATGTATAGACCATTAGTTATAATCCATAACCACCCGGTTTTGCATTAAAAAATTGCATGCTAATAGATGCAACTACACGGCCACTTCCACAAGTGGATTTACGTCAGTATTTGTAAGCCAAAGCCAGAAATGCAACCTACAGAGTGAAACATTCATGGGAAGATCTGTACATTAGATGCATTTCAGACCTATAGATAAACCTATAAAGTACAGGAAAACCCCCGGGTCATGTGATCTCTTTAAACATGACCTGTAACGCCTGACCCCAGAGGCAGCTCTAATGTATGTTCACTGGGTCTCACGTCTAAAAAAAAGGGTCTTTCAGGTTCTTCATCATGGCAAATAGGCAGATCATTCCATGATTGTGGCGGCCCACCACCGCGCCTGCCAGGGTAATCTGGGTGGAGGCCATGAATACTCTAATGTGTTTTGAGGAGATGCCAGCAGACAAGGAAAATGTCTCTGCCAATTTCTATGCCACGTGATGGCCTTGGGTATCAATTCGAGAGTCCCGGAGATTTGGTGAATGGTTATCCATGGGTTCCATCAGACCTTCATTATTCCAGAAACGGGATTACTATCGATGGAGCGGCAATGCCTTCCTATCCCCTCCTTCTCTCTCTCTCCCACCCTATGCCATGTAATGTTTTGTTAGGCTTACATTTTATAATTCACAGCACGTCTGATACCTGCATCTATACCTCTGTATATTGGCCCACCAGGATAGGTCACATACTACCTTAGGATACCTTATCGGGTTCTATCATTGATATCTCATGCTTATTCGTTATCCTGATGTCCAATAAAACCTTTTTGACATAAAACGTAACCGATAATAAATACAATGAAAAGAAAATGAATGTTAATAAGGCCCTACAGTCTCCCCAGTGTTTTTCACTACCTAATCAGAGCACCCGCCCTGAAAAGGGCGACCCTGATCTCGAAGCTTTCCTAATTTGTTCTCTACAACTAGATGGGGAGCAGTCAGGAGAGGCCATGAATATAGTTACATATAATAGACCTTATTCACACGAGCGTTTCTACAGCGTAAAAACATTGCGCCGCAAAAAATAGGTCATACACGACTGAAATTGGCAACCAAATTTATACGCTGCTGGAAAAGATAGATTTTGCCCTACCTATCGGCTGATATATGCTGGCGGCTCCCATAGATTCCTATGGCAGCTGAACAGAAAGGAAGGGGGGATGGAGTTTAGCGTCTATTACTACTGGAACCTACATGCTAAAACATGACAGGTGCCTCTATTTAGGTAATTCCAAGGACTTATGCTGAGCGAGGGAATTTTGGGGTGCGGCGTATATACCGTGTGAATGGACAAGAAAATGCTAATTAAGCTCAGGACTTGATTGTGGCTTTTTTTTTATTTACATGATTTTCGCCTGCAAAGCGGCCAGCGTGAAAATGCATACGCTCATGTGAATGAGCCCCAATACAGAACCTAGTCCTCATAGATCCTGAGATGCAGGTATCGAGAAACCAGCTGAGGATAAAATGGCCTTCAGTAGGAGAGGATGTGGGATGCGAGCGCAGTGGGCCTCACAACCACAAAGTTGCTGAGATTTCCTTACCTTTTTGCTCAGCCAGCTGCCACAATTCATGTGCGGTTTGTGCAGAAAGTGCGACTGGATACTCTACAAGCACGTGCTTACCAGCCTCCAGGAAACGCCTGGCGGGAAGGAACAACAAGGAATGAAAGCATTCTAATTACCGGTAAATAATCATTCTACTTCTTCACTCTGTAGGAGTCACTATTGTGAGTACTGAAGTCTGTAACATCACACACTATTCACCATGTAGGAGTAATATCATAATAAAGAGATACTTATGTAACAACTCCATAGGACCACGGTCAGAACTTTTCTTTTAGGCTGCATTCACAAGAACGTATATCGGCTCGGTTTTCACGCCGAGCCGATATACGTCGTCCGCATCTGCAGGGGGGGGGGGATGGAAGAGCCAGGAGCAGGAACTGAGCTCCCGCCCCCTCTCTGCCTCCTCTCCGCCCCTCTGCACTATTTGCAATGGGGAGAGGCGAGGCGGGGGCGGGGCTCATTCTCGACACTTAGCCCCACCCCCATCCCGGCTCTCCCCATTGCAAATAGTGCAGAGGGGCGGAGAGGAGGCAGAGAGGGGGCGGGAGCTCAGTTCCTGCTCCTGGCTCTTCCATCCTCCTCCCCCCTGCAGATGAGGACGACGTATTTCGGCTCGGCGTGAAAACCGAGCCGATATACGTTCGTGGGAATGCAGCCTTAAGATTCTTTTTTGACCTGTTAATTAATAATTAACTAATAGCCCTATAATCCTTGTGGTTGGTTTATGTCCTTACGGGACAGATTCTGGAAGGTGGTTGTAGAATATTGCATTATGCAAGGATTACCCTTTACATACAGTAGAAGCTAGATCGGATCATTTACTGTCACTTCAGCCCAGAAATCGGACGAATGTTCATTTTTCAAGTGAGGAGATACAATATTACATGTTATAATCACTTATTACTTCAGAAGGGTCGGTGAGCCGGGATTATTCTGATTGACAAATTGGAGTCAGGAAGGATTTTGTTCCCTTAAATTGGGAAAATTGGCTTCTACTTTATTGTTTTTTTTGCCTTCCTCTGGATCAACATAGGGGGTAATAGGCTGAACTGGATGGACAGAGGTCTTTTTTCGGCTTTACATGCTATGATGAGCACCACGCAGAATATATCCGATTACCTTATGCTTGGCTCGTGGTTCTGATTTTCTGTACAAATAAAAGCAGCATCAATCTCGTTGCTCTTAAGCGCCTCTTCCAGGCTGATTTGCTTCACACCATTATACTGACCAAGATCCCTCCTGGAGATGGCGAAGAAAATAATGAATCCATATACTATGATCCAACACATAATAAGGCTTCAGTCCACCAATGACCCAGCCATACATGGACCTGGATGCTGAAACTCACCGAGACACAAAACTTTGAAGTTTTAGACTTTCTGATGGAGTGGACTGCAGAGGGCTTAGAAGGTCTCTGATCCTCACAGAGCCGGCAATGCCAATTCCGACAACCACCACACCAAACATTGTGCTGCTCTGCAAGACAGAAAAACCTTCAATGTAAGCTTTTTAAGGATATTCTCCAATGCAACTGTGTAAATGAGTTATATATTAATCTATGTCAGTATCTATAAGGGAGATGGAACAATACCTCTGCAGCGCCACCTATTGGAAGGCAGCAATTCTGCAAATCAATGTCAGACCCTTTATACAGGTCTTTATAACAATGATTGCGAATTGGCCACAAGCCAGAATCCATGCACAGACAGCTGTTTCGGGGGGGGGGGGGGGTTGCTCCTCATCAGTGTGCAGTAGGGTTCTGGCTTGGCTGGTGAGAGGCCTATGATGTGGGTTGGGAGGGGTAAAAATCACTTCTTAAGCAGAGCACCTAGAAGTTGAGTGAGGAGGCATATGAGGCCATTCATGCGCTTCTGGGAAATATGCAAATAAGGACGATGGAACAATACCTCCGAACATACATTCAGATATATACATGAATTTATTTTATGTGATTGCAATATGAAAGAAGTCATGCAAGCACCAACAGTCTCATCCACTAGATGGCACTCTTGCACTTTCAATGCACTGCAGTTATTAGCTTGAACATAGGAGCAGATTTCCTTAGCCTGGAGTTCTGTATGCCGAAAGATGTGCCGAATGTAATAACAGGCATACAAAGGTTGTCTACTATGATCACAAAGACAGCATATTCTGGTGATATGCCATCACTTATATAAAACAATAGGAAAACCCCTCAAGAGGATTTGGCCAGCAGCAAGAAAACATTAGAAGTACAATCTAAATAGATGTTATACATAATTTATTATCTCCTTGTACTACTTATTTGTGTGTATGCTATATATTTTACATACCATAGACACACACAAGTTTTTAAGTTGAACTGATATTCCAGGAATGCGCCATTTATGCAAATTGTGAACTTTTGTCCAAGAGGCCTTGGCTGTCACATCTTGTCCAGTCCACCCAACACACCTCAGAGACCCGCAGACTACACCCCCCAGCCTCTGTACACCCATATATACAACTGCAAGTAAGAAGTGAACCCTTCGGAATTACCCAGCTAATTGCATGGATTACTAATAAAAGGCAAACACATCTTTCAACCGAAAGTGCAACAATAAATCGTTAATTATCGCTGATTGGACCTTTTATGCAAACTGAAAAATCGTTTGTCTGCTGCAAATCCTTCAGTATAAACGGACACGGTCATGGTTTTCTGGAGAGAAGGCAGCGACCGAACGGCTGACCAGAGGTGCGATTATGATCAAGGAATGATCGAAAATACCTAATTAATGTTCGGTTTAAATGCGTGCCAAGTCAACGGTATACGGTCGCTACTTCACCGCTGGTTACAGGCTAGTTCCAAGTTAAAAGCACCTCAGATATGGTATGATTGTTATCCAAGTCATAGTAAGAGATCAAACACAATCTCATCTAATAACACACAGTTAGTTGTATCATAAAGTAAACAGGGACAGCACAGGGAGAAAAGTAAGTGAACCCTTGAATTGAATAACCCGTAGAACCCCTTTTAGCAGAAATCCCCTCCACCTGTTGCCTGCAGCTACAAATAAGATTTGCACAATGCTGAGAAAAACGTTTGGACCATTCCTCTCTGCAAATATGTTGCAGTTCATCAATATTTCTGGGATGTCTTGTGTACACAGCCCTCCTTAGGATATGCTACAGCATCTTGAAAGGTTTGTCAGACTATTTCCAAAACACATCTTTTACTATTCTTTAGTTGATTTGTGTGTTTGGGTCATCGGCTCCAGCCTGAGGTCACGGACTGCTGCCAGTACATACTGTTGTAAAACACTTTGATAACCTTAGAATTTATTGGGCCCTCAATGATAAGAAGGACCCCAGGCCCAAAGAGAGCCAAGCAGCTCCAAACCGTGAAACTCCCCCCATCGGGCTTCACAGACGCTACAAGATTTGATGGGCAGCGTTCTATTTCCTCTAAACAAAGCTTTGTGAACTTGTGCTAAAAGGTTTGACTTTGGCCTCATCTGTCTATAGAACATTTTCCCAGAAGCCTTGAGGAACATTCGGGGGTCTTGGGCAAGCATGAGAATGGCCATTGCTTCCCGACACGAGCGGATATCTTTCATTATCACTATTGTTATCCGCTGTTTTTCTGGAACAGATTGCAGAGTGTTCTGTAGGTCGCTGCTTCTTCTTCTTCCTCTTTCAGGACTCCTTGTTGCGCTCTTGGAGTGATCTTAAATGGGATTTCCTACTTACATACAAGAGCGTACGTATCAGAGGTAGACCAGGCTGCTATCAGGGCCCTTGTAAAGAGAGGGCCCCAGCTCTGATTACACCATCCCCTTTTGGTACTGGGTAGCAAAAACATATTGCAGGCAAGCAAGGAGGAGGAGAATTGGCACAAGGGTCATTTTACAGGGCATGGAATGGAAAACAAACACCAGGCCCTCCTGTTGTGGGTGGCAAGACTGGACACCGCAATAGGGGGCCCATTTAAGTTTTTGTTATGGGACCCCTTCCCTTCTATGTACGTCACTGGTCATATATATATATATTATACACACACTTTTTAATATACTGCCAAAATACTATAAACAAGTCAATGCTCGCCTCTCCTGGCTCCAGCGTCACACGTCCGTTCTCCCCGTCAGCACGCTGTTTACAGGCTGCAGCAACTTCTTTCGTGACGTCCTTCCATTAGAGATGAGCGCACGTACTCGATCGAGTACCGCTATTTTCGAGTACTTCAGTACTCGGGTGAAAAGATTCGGGGGGCGCCGGGGGGGGCACGGGGGGTAGCAGCGGGGAACAGGGGGAGCCCTCTCTCCCTCTCCCCCCCACTCCCCGCTGCAACCCCCCACTCACCCACGCCCCCCCCCCCGAATCTTTTCGCCCGAGTACGGAAGTACTCGAAAATCGCGGTACTTGGGCGAAAAAGGGGCGTGGCCGAGTACGCTCGCTCATCTCTACCTTCCATTCTACGAACATAGGTTTTTGCAGTTTATAGTCTCCTGTTTAGGGCTTTTGCCGTTACTTTTGGGTTCCTTCTTACCTCTTTCAGAATTGTCTGTTGTACTTTTGCAGCCGTCTTAAAAGGGTTTTCCATAATTATACCACTGATGACCTATCTTACGGACATGATATAAATAGGAGATTGGCAGAGGTCCAATACCTGACACCTCCACAAATCAGCTGTATGCCGGAACTAGCACAACTCCGTACATTGTGCAGTAGCCTACAATGGTACAGTAATCCATGTCCCATTCAAGGGATCCCAGCTGATCTGCTATTAATGACCTATTCCAAGGATAGCGTATAAATATTATCATTCTGAAATACCCCTTTAACAGGATGTTCACACCTATGGAGGGCAGGAATAGAGCTGAGGTTTCTTAATTTGTAGGTAATTTGTCAAAACTGTGGATTGACGGACACCCGGGTCTTTAGCCTTTTTCAGCTTCACCTTCTGAGGTCCTCTGAAATGTTTTCGTACCGATGTATTGTTCACACTAACTAGTCTTTCTTCAGAAGAACAGCCTTGTAAATAACCAGGCTTTGTGTGTCTTTATTTAATGGCTGATGCTCCTGTGAAACCCACTCTACCAACCTCATCTGCTTCATTGAAGTCTCTTGTCAGTTAGCTCTCGGAAGTCATTAAGACATCGCTGCTCTGTGGATGTTTGTTCAATGTGCTCAATACTCACTGAAGCATCAAGGCAGCAGCGTTTCAGGATAAACCATACATGGGCGAATTGGCAGATCTGTTCCGGGCTCCTTCTGGCAACAGGTTCACTTTAAGGAGGGCCTGCCATACAGTAACGCCAGCAGGGCTGTCTGCAAGGCTCTGTAACTGTGTCCATGTTGAACCTATCCCTGTGTTTCTTGTAACCTTCATAGTCCCGTCTGCTGAAGTGGGCAGACTCTTAGCGCTGTGAATCCGCCAAGTGGCTGGACCTCACCATTCATTGCCAATGGGTGATAGATTTGATTGACAGACTAATGTCACTCAATCACAGTGAGCGGTGAGGACTGCCTACCTGACAGGTTCACAGCGCTGGGAGCCAGAGCCCGCAACGGAAACAGACTCTGTGCCCGGCTGGCGTCCGCGCATACCTGTCATTTAGTCTCTTCATCTGTCCTGCTGATGGTCTGTAGGCTCACTGTGGGACATGCACAGTACAGATTTTTCTTTCCTGCGCCGTCGCTAGTCGGTGACGCGGGTACCTGCGACCTATCTGCAATGTCAATTGCATATACGCCGCGGGTCGGACGGCTTCCATTGACTTGAATAGAAGCCGTCCGTGCGGACACCGCACAAAAATAGATCAATGTGTGATTCTTCATAAGCTCGCGGAAACCACAATTGGTTTCCGCTCGTGTGCAGGCAGAATCACTTTCCCATAGCATGCTATGGGCGGTATTTGCTGCGAAACCCGGGGGCGGACACCATCCTCGGATTCTGCAATGCAAATCCGGTTGTGTGCAGCCAGCCCCGATGACTTTATGCCATGACAGGTCCTCTGTAAATGCACGGTTGCTGCAAACATTAAATTATCATTTAATTAGGCTCTACTCACATTTCTGTTCTTCGCTTCTGTAATGGAACAGAAGAACGAGCATAAAACGGCCGCCGGATCTGTCAAAATAGCAGAACCTGTTGGTTAGAATGGGTTCCGTCCAGGGTTCCGTCACTTTCCAAAAAAAGTTTAAAAATTAGCATTCTGTGCCATTTTTTCCTCCATTTCTTACGGAAGGCAACGACAAAGTCATACCGCAGCCTAATGCAACAAATGCCATAGAAAAGACTAATTTTCGGCTTGCTGCAACTAATTCTCTAAGTGTTATCTTAGCATCCGTTTATCAGTAAGCTGGGCGATGACTCCCACAGCCTGGCTGGTATAGATATAGTCACACCCCGACACACATGGCCTTAACCACTTCCCTGCCATCTAGTTCTTACTCGTGGGGTTAAATAGAAGCGTGTCATTATCCATGTGCTGTAATATACAAGATGTTCACATGCCGAGCATGCTCCGCTTACAGGGAGAATCCTTAGGCTCTATTCATATGCTCCAGCACTGATCTAGCATTAAATATCGGGTGATCAAGTCATGCATGCAAGACAAACCACCAGATGGGTGCAGGAAACCAAGCAGACCCAGTTAGAGTCCGTTTGGCACACCTTGGTTCCGCTATGA
This sequence comes from Eleutherodactylus coqui, assembly GCF_035609145.1. Lineage (NCBI taxonomy): Eukaryota > Metazoa > Chordata > Amphibia > Anura > Eleutherodactylidae > Eleutherodactylus > Eleutherodactylus coqui. Next base: position 10,840,211 of record NC_089848.1, on the reverse strand, counting down.
GACGGATCCGGTTGGGCAGGGGATTCTGTTGCTAGCGCAGATGTGAAGAGTCGCAGCAGTATATTGAGGCACATCTCAATTGGCGTCGGTGGCATCCAGAGGGTTGTACTATGCCATGCACGGGTTCTGTATATTTAGTGGCAAGAGCAGGATTTTACCCATCAGAAGAGAGCAGGAAAACCTTTCCCACTCCAAACACATGTATAACTTAAGGGTGAATGCACGCGGGCGGATCTGAATTGAGGAATCAGGAGCGGGCGACCGCCTCCATATCCCACAGCATATACCGCCCACAGCATGTAATGCCAAAGTGATTCTTCCTGCACACGAGCGGAAACCAATTGCGGATGAAAAATCCCAGCATGCTCTGCTCCATTTTCCTGTGGATTCCATATGGAAGCCTTCCATTGACATTGCGGACGGGCTTCAAATTCCGTGGGAAAAGCAGGAGTTTAAAAAATAATCTGTACTGTGCCATTCTGACAGCGAGACGTGCGGACCATCCGCAGTACAGAACGAAGAAAAAGAATGTAGGTCCGCACGGACGCCGCTGCTGCCAGGGCCGGATTCCGCATGCGCATGCCTAGAACAATCTACCATAGAAGTTACTGGGGAGGATTTGTTAAGTAGAGTTGCATAAACCTGTTGTAATCTGCATCCTGCTTAAGGAAGAGGTGCCAAATGTATTAAGACACGCAAGCTTCTTACTACATTAGGTGCATTACAGGCCATCCGTGCGCCAAAAAGGAAATCTACGCCAGCTGAGATGGCGCACGCTTCAGGTCTAATCTACACCAGCTGAGATGGCGCACACTTCAGGTCTAATCTACGCCAGCTGAGATGGCGCACACTTCAGGCCTAATCTACGCCAGCTGAGATGGCGCACACTTCAGGCCTAATCTACGCCAGCTGAGATGGAGCACACTTCAGGCCTAATCTACGCCAGCTGAGATCGAGCACACTTCAGGTCTAATCTACACCAGCTGAGATGGAGCACACTTCAGGTCTAATCTACGCCAGCTGAGATGGAGCACACTTCAGGTCTAATCTACACCAGCTGAGATGGAGCACACTTCAGGTCTAATCTACGCCAGCTGAGATGGCGCACACTTCAGGTCTAATCTACGCCAGCTGAGATGGCGCACACTTCAGGTCTAATCTACACCAGCTGAGATGGAGCACACTTCAGGTCTAATCTACGCCAGCTGAGATGGAGCACACTTCAGGTCTAATCTACACCAGCTGAGATGGAGCACACTTCAGGTCTAATCTACGCCAGCTGAGATGGAGCACACTTCAGGTCTAATCTACGCCAGCTGAGATGGAGCACACTTCAGGTCTAATCTACACCAGCTGAGATGGCGCACACTTCAGGTCTAATCTACGCCAGCTGAGATGGCGCACACTTCAGGTCTAATCTACACCAGCTGAGATGGCGCACACTTCAGGTCTAATCTACGCCAGCTGAGATGGCGCACACTTCAGGTCTAATCTACGCCAGCTGAGATGGAGCACACTTCAGGTCTAATCTACGCCAGCTGAGATGGAGCACACTTCAGGTCTAATCTACGCCAGCTGAGATGGCGCACACTTCAGGTCTAATCTACGCCAGCTGAGATGGAGCACACTTCAGGCCTAATCTACACCAGCTGAGATGGAGCACACTTCAGGTCTAATCTACGCCAGCTGAGATGGAGCACACTTCAGGTCTAATCTACGCCAGCTGAGATGGAGCACACTTCAGGCCTAATCTACACCAGTTTCTGCCATAAATTCTAGTATGTGTTGGTGGCCATGCACTTATTTAAAACGGCAAGGGAAGAAGAGAACCCCACCACGATGCTGCCATCTTTGGAAGGGGGGGGGGGGCATTGTTTTTACAAAATGCTCAGCAAACCTGTCCTTATTCTGATACTTTTATCCCATGGGCCAGTACGATTACGATGATACCAATGACGCGGCCTATTTTGGCGTTGAGGACCAAGCGATTTTTTTCGTATTTTTCCATCTCCATTTTTCAAAAGCCATAACTTTTTTATTTTTCCGTGGACGCGGCCGTATAAGGGCTTGTTTTTTGCGTGGCGAGCTGTAGTTTTTATCGGTCCCACTTTTGCGTACATAGACAATATCGTTAAATTTTTTAATTTTTTTTTATGATAACATGGAGATAAACCGCATCAATTCTGCCATAGATTTCTTTTTCTTTTTTTACAGCGTTAATCATGCAGCATAAATGACACACAAATTTTTTTCTGCGGGTCGGTACGGTTACAACGATACCAAAATTGTTATTTTTTTTTTAGGTTTTTACACTTTTTTGCAATAAAACCCCCTTTTTTTTGGAAATCTTTTTTTTTTCTCTATAGCTGCATTCAAAGTCCTGTAACTTTTTTTTTTTCTATGTACGGAGCTCTATGAGGGCTTATTTTTTGCGAGACGAGCTGTAGTTTTTATTGGTACCATTTTGGGGAATGTACGGCTTTTTTGATCACTTTTATTGCACTTTTTGGGAGGCAAAATGCTAAAAATTAGCATTTTGCCTCTGTTTTTTAGCCTTTTTTTTACGCTTTTTGTTGTACAAAATGAAAAGTGTGTTCAACTTTTTCTACACGTCGTTACGGACGCGTCAATACCAAATATGTGGGGTTTTCATTTTTTCCCCCCTTTTTTATGCTAATATTAGAAAAAGCATAAAAAAAGGGGTTTTTTTACATTTTTTTTTACATTTTTCTTTTCTTTTTTTTTTACACTATTTGAGTCCCTCTGAGGGACTTGCAGCAGTATGCCTATGATCGCTGTCATAAGGCATGGCAGAGCTACTGCTCTCCCATGCCTTATCGCCTATACAGCGATTATAGGCACAGGCAATACAGGACGCCAGTGCCATGGCGACAGGCCGGGCTCTCGCGATGACATCACGAGAGCCGGCCGGAGACACAGAGGGATCGCGATCCCTCTGTGAACTCTTTCCCTGCCGCGATCTACTTAGATCGCGGCAGGGAAGGGGTTAACAGCGGGGGGCGGATCTCCGATGTCCCCCCGCTGTTGCAGCGGGACGCCGGCTGTGAGTGACAGCCAGCTCCAGCTGCGGGATAGCGCGGGATCTTATGTGATCCCGCGCTATCCCCAGGACGTACCGGTACGTCCTGTTGCGGGAAGTACCAGGCTCCCAGGACGTACCGTAACGTCCTGGAGCGGGAAGGGGTTAATGTACTTTCTGTTGCCATCTTCTGACCACCATCGATAGGGTTGTGCGGGGCCTCGTTTCTTGCAGGACGACCTGTTGATTCTATTCGTACCAGTTCGGACTACATACAACTTTTTGATCAGTTTTTTATTAAATTCTTTCTTGGAGACAGGATGACCAAAAGGCACAATTCTGCTTTGTACTGTTGGTCACCAGGATAAATATTGCGCTATTTTACGGACGCGGCCGTGCCACGTTTGTCTTGTTTTGATATTAATTTTTTTTATTATGAATATGGTAGAGGGTTTTTTAAACTTTGTGTCCTTTATTTTCTATAATACCAATCTTTATTCTGTATGCTTTTTTAAACTCGAACTTGGGGTCATTTTATTGCTTATACCACATATTGCAATACTTCAGTACTGCAGTATATGGCGTTTCTATAGACATTCTAATAGGCAGAAATACATGGTATCCATAGAAGCCTGCGGAAGGGCTGGGCCTGCTATGACAATTGAACAACACCTCCCCAACTCTCACAGGGGTGGTGTTGTTCAGGACCCTCAAACTCTGATTGGGGCATTTAAAGGGTTAATAGCCGGTATGGAGTGCGATAGGCTTCTGATCCTGCTCCATACAGACTTCGACCCTGGAGGATGTATATGTACGTCTTTTAGGGGTTAAAGGGGATTTTGGGCTCTTAAAAAAAAAAATGTGATGACCTGTCCTCAACTGATATCTGCTGATCAGCTGTTCGCTGCTTCGGAGAACGGAGGCGGAAACAGACAGCTCCATATGTTGTGCAGTGGCTTGGCATGGCATCACAGGCATAGCTTAAATTGAGAACTGTACCTGCAATACCATTCCGGACCACTGCACAACATACGGCGCTGTCAGCTTCCAGTTCCATACACTAGACTAGCAACTCGGTGAATAGCTGATCAGTCGGGGTCCTGAGTAGCTGACCCCCTCCAATCAGCTATTGATGACCTATCCTGAAAATAGGTAATTAATTTCTTTTTAAACTTAAAATCCCCTTTTACTGCAGCTTAGGCAAGATGGCAACCCCCGTAGTCATGATCAGAAAATAAAATTTAGGCAAAAAATTACATGGAGCCCTTATTAAAGGAAAGGTTTCTTGTGGAGCCCCAAAGCGGGACGGAGGGTGTGGTCAGGGGGTGGGGTGTGGCTTATCACAACTTAATTTTTTTACCTCTGTCGTTATAAGAAAGGACAGGGCCGTTTAAAAGAAATATAAAAGGGAGGAGCGCTGGTTGGGCTATGGATATACATTATATATAAAACTAGCTGATATACCCGGCTTCGCCCGAGTTCATTTGGTACTGGTGTTTATCTGGTGTTCACACGGAAAATCTTATGAAGTCGCGGTTACTTTAGAGATACTGAGGAAAAACATATGTTCACCATTTTGCATAGTTCTCTGCGTTACCCAGGAAACACCACGGGGAGGTAACCATGCGACGTTTCCTTTATATAAAATGACAACAGGAAGTGAGAGAATTAGATTACGTACATAAAATTTGGACACTAATTCTTTTGCGCTAGAATTGAATAATCGAGTTGGGACCCATTAGCTTTTCCTATTTATGACATAATCAATGCTTCTGCCAAATTTCATGTTTCTACGACATCGGGAAGCAAGAGAATTAGAGTACGGACGTAAAATTTGGACGCTAATTCTTTTGCGCTTAGAATTGAATAATCGAGTTGGGACCCATTAGCTTTTTTATTTTGGACATAATCTATGCCCGTGCCAAATAGCGATAGCAACCCCCCACAGTGGCCCCTAGTAGCGATAGCAACCCCCCACAGTGGCCCCAGTAGCGATAGCAACCCCCCACAGTGGCCCCAGTAGCGATAGCAACCCCCCACAGTGGCCCCAGTAGCGATAGCAACCCCCCACAGTGGCCCCAGTAGCGATAGCAACCCCCCACAGTGGCCCCAGTAGCGATAGCAACCCCCCACAGTGGCCCCAGTAGCGATAGCAACCCCCCACAGTGGCCCCAGTAGCGATAGCAACCCCCCACAGTGGCCCCAGTAGCGATAGCAACCCCCCACAGTGGCCCCAGTAGCGATAGCAACCCCCCACAGTGGCCCCAGTAGCGATAGCAACCCCCCACAGTGGCCCCAGTAGCGATAGCAACCCCCCACAGTGGCCCCAGTAGCGATAGCAACCCCCCACAGTGGCCCCAGTAGCGATAGCAACCCCCCACAGTGGCCCCAGTAGCGATAGCATCCCCCACAGTGGCCCCAGTAGCGATAGCATCCCCCACAGTGGCCCCAGTAGCGATAGCATCCCCCACAGTGGCCCCAGTAGCGATAGCATCCCCCACAGTGGCCCCAGTAGCGATAGCATCCCCCACAGTGGCCCCAGTAGCGATAGCATCCCCCACAGTGGCCCCAGTAGCGATAGCATCCCCCACAGTGGCCCCAGTAGCGATAGCATCCCCCACAGTGGCCCCAGTAGCGATAGCATCCCCCACAGTGGCCCCAGGAGTAATAGCATCCCCCACAGTGGCCCCAGGAGTAATAGCATCCCCCACAGTGGCCTCAGGAGTAATACTGTCCCCCACAGTGGCCTCAGTAGTAATACTGTCCCCCACAGTGGCCTCAGTAGTAATACTGTCCCCCACAGTGGCCTCAGTAGTAATACTGTCGCCCACAGTGGCCTCAGTAGTAATACTGTCGCCCACAGTGGCCTCAGTAGTAATACTGTCGCCCACAGTGGCCTCAGTAGTAATACTGTCGCCCACAGTGGCCTCAGTAGTAATACTGTCGCCCACAGTGGCCTCAGTAGTAATACTGTCGCCCACAGTGGCCTCAGTAGTAATACTGTCGCCCACAGTGGCCTCAGTAGTAATACTGTCGCCCACAGTGGCCCCAGTAGTAATACTGTCGCCCCAGTAGTAATACTGTCCCCCACAGTGGCCCCAGTAGTAATACTGTCCCCCACAGTGGCCCCAGTAGTAATACTGTCCCCCACAGTGGCCCCAGTAGTAATACTGTCCCCCACAGTGGCCCCAGTAGTAATACTGTCCCCCACAGTGGCCCCAGTAGTAAAAGTGACCGTCTCGGTAATAATATTAACCCCCCAATCCATATACTTACCTCAGCGCTGATCCCCATTTGCACACTGACGTCAGTGTGTAACCCGGAATGCTTTCTCCCGAGTGCTCTCCTGCGGAACCAAGGAGGTGAGGACTCAGAGGAGGAGGATCCCGGGTGCACACTAACGTCAGAGTGTTCACCGGGATCAGCGTCGCTGCATGACCACTGATGGGGAACTGCGGCAGCCCCGCTGGTAATCACTATTGTGGTGAGCAGCCGTCGGCACGTGTGCCATAGGTTTACCACCACGGACCCTCGCTCGGAGCCCCTGACGGTAGCTCGCTGAGTCCTAAGGACCCCACAGAACACAGTTTGGGAACTGCTACTCTAGATTGTGCAAACTCATTGGCTGTTGAAGTTGGTGTCCCAGATGTTCCCATACATGTCCGACTGGTGATACATCTGGGACCGGGCAGCCACGGAAGTGTGACACTGTGGTGGGGGCTCCTGTGTAAGAACACGTGTGGCTGCGGGATGAACAAGTGGCTGAGATGTCATTGTGCCTCCGACCACCAGGGGGGCGCACAACCCTCATCATCTGCAGCATGCCAAGGATGCCAGTAACTTCTTCTGGCGCCGGAGGGTTTCTGGCAAGCAGGGTACTTCAGGGTGTGCCGGCTGAAGAATGTGCTGCGGGTCACCCAACATGTCTGCAGTCGCGTCACACAGGAACATTCACGACAACAGCAAGCAGAGTTCTTCAAAACTCACACTGAGGGAAGAGTGCTCGTGCCAGCTGGCAGTGGTGGCGGCATAGAGGAGCCCAGTCTGCTGTAATGACCCCCCGACACACAGAGGATTGGAAGGTTATGTAACTATTCCCTCCCGTTATATAAAACACATGCATGAGGACATTACTGTATGTGCGCCTTCAGTGCTCAGCATACAGCCCATTACCGCCCCCAGTGGTGTCCTCCCGGCATGACCGGGCTCTATGGACTCCGCACACTGGCAAGAACGCAGCACTCACCTCCTGGCGCTGTCCAGCACTGAGGTGAGGCGGGAGCGCGCGATCGGGGAAGACCAGCCCACCCCCTGCAGCGCGCGTCACCGCCCATCAGCACGCCTCCCCTCCTTACACATGTCCTCCTTCTGCTGAGCGACACCGCTTTGATAGTGGCGGGAGATTTCTGATTGGAGATTGGTTTCATGACGTCATCAGGCTGCGCACATTTATCTCCGCCATTTTTCTTTCGGGAAGGATTACGCTTTGTTTACAATTTATGTCTTCTTAAGCGGTCATTCACCGAGCCTGTGTTTGTTACATTCAAGGGAGAGACTTGTAATAATACATTCACGGGTTAAATGTGTGAAATCTCCACAAGTTATCTCTTTAGGAAGAGACATCAATGAGTTCTCAGTATAACCCCGCCTTTATTCTACGTATATCAGTCAGTATTCTTACACATGAGCAGTTCTTCCGAGTGTTAGTAGCAGGTAGGTGCGCCCTCCTGTGGAGGTGCCATTACCAGCAATGGCTGAACTGTACTTGTCGTTTGTTAATAAAGTTGCGTCCTTCAAACGAGGGCCGGGCGTTGAGGACGCAGTGAGTGTTGTGGGGCTGCACATGTGGGGTATAGTAGGGGTGGGAGGGCTGCACAAGAGAGCCCAGCAGGCAGCACAGTGCCCAGCTGCCCCCTCATGCAGGACCCCCATAGTCAGGGGGCGGCACTGACACCCCTGAATTGTCTGAAGGCTTTGTGTCGTGGTGCGCCCCCTGGTTTGTGGATGCGCAGCGTATACCCCGCAGCTTTGTATTTCCGCACCCGCATTGCTCTCAGCGGGCGACTACTTTCTGTCATTCGCACCAAGATGCGACACACTGCATTTGTTTCACGTGAAAAATCCGCAGCTGTGAGCGCCCCCCGCTGATGTCACGGCGCATTGCGCAGCGTATATCAAGCCCGAGAAGTCTATCCGGTCAGACCGCAGGACGCTGTGCGGTTGCTAGGCAACCGGGTGCCTCCTGAAAGGCCTTAGGGCTGGCTATGCAGAGCGCCTATCAAGCCGTGCGCCTGATAGGTACTCTGCACAGGCAGCCCTGAGGCCCTTCAGGAGGCACCCGGTTGCCTAGCAACCGCACAGCGTCCTGCGGTCTTATCGCGGCACACTGTGCGGGCCCCTGAACGTTTCTTACAGCGGACACCCGGCGAAAGCAGTTCTGACGAGCCACGAACTGTTAACACTTTAAATACTGCTGCCAGCGGTCTTCTTAAAGTGTTATCAGTTCAGACGAGCGGCGCGGCTCCTCAGAACTGTTGCCGCCGGGTGTCCGCTGTAAGAACAGCCGGCACCCGACGTTGTATGGAGTGGGGTCCACCCGCGATCCCCTCCATACAAACATTTGTTCGGACTGTTCACAAATAGGGGACCATCTGTATTCTTTTTTTTTTTCGTGAGGCGAGATGCGCACAATGAGCTATTTTCACCGTGTTTTGTACTTTATTTCCCCGCTTGCACCTGATGTAGCGCTGCGTCGCACGGCGCTGGAGCCACAGGGAGCAGGGATTGACAATTAGGCGTTCGAAGTTATCCCCTTCTTCTGCGTAAGGGCGCCTTCACACTGGCCAGGAACGTGTGCGAGGGAGTGGAAGCGCACGATGATGAAGCCAATGAGTTTTGATGGTTTCATTCTCATTTGTAATGTCTGCACTCCTACGATGCTGCGTGAAAAAAAATTGTCTTCAATAGGGCCGGCGGGGGCAGCATTGGCCCCATTGAAAGCAATGGGAGAAGATCGCGACCCTCTGCCACTGCTGTGACAACTGTGACGGGGGAGTCCTTCATCCCCATGGGGAGTCCCCCCAACACTGAACACAGCAGCAGGGGATTTCTTCATCCTCGTGAGGAGTCCCCCTATCACTAAACAATGTGACAGCAGCAGCAGGGGATTCCTTCATCTCCGCAACACTGTGACAGCTGTGGCAGGGGATTCCTTCATCACTGTGGGGAGTCCCCTCATCACTAAACACCCCCATGGGGACGAAGGAATCCCCTATCACAGCTGTGATCTTCTCCCATTGCTTTCAATGGGGCCGGTGCTGCTGCCCCATGGAAAGCGATGGGATGAAGGGATGAAAACACCTTGCATCCAGGGGATTCCCATGGATTGGGCTGTAAACCGCGGCCTGATAACACTGGCCAGTGTGCCGGAGGCCTACGGCTGCTTTCACACGAGCTACAAAATCGCAGTTTTCCCGCAATGCAACATCGCTACAAAACACGTTTGTGAAGCCCATGCTTTCCGGTGATTTCCTTCATATTAGCGATGTTTTCACAGCGTGCTCCGGCTCTCTGCATTTTGCTTTTTTTTTTTAAATTATTTTTTATCTTCCATTTTTCCCCATGGAGCGCGCCTCTTTGTGCGATGCGATAAACAAACGCGCGATTTATGTACGATGCGATTTTTTAACATTAGAAACTCCTATTGACTTCCACGATAAAAAAATTGCGCAATTTTGTTGCAGGCGGGAGCAATGCGAGATTATCCATGAAATTAACATGAAAGCTGCTCTGTGATTGGTTGTTATATATTATACCGCTGAGGTATAATGAAAGCTGCGCTGTGATTGGTTGTTATATATTATATTGCTGAGGTTACATGAAAGCTGCGCTGTGATTGGTTGTTATATATTATACCGCTGAGGTAATATAAGAGCTGCGCTGTGGTTGGTTATATATTATACTGGTTATATATTATACTGCTGAGGTAACATGAAAGCTGCGCTGTAATTGGTTGTTATATATTATACCGCTGAGGTAACATAAGAGCTGCGCTGTGATTGGTTGTTATATATTATACTGCTGAGGTAACATGAAAGCTACGCTATGATTGGTTGTTATATAGTATACTGCTGAGGTAACATGAAAGCTACGCTATGATTGGTTGTTATATATTATACTGCTGAGGTAACATGAAAGCTGCGCTATGATTGGTTGTTATATATTATACCGCTGAGGTTACATGAAAGCTGCGCTGTGATTGGTGGTTATATATTATACCGCTGAGGTTACATGAAAGCTGCGCTGTGATTGGTTGTTATATATTATACTGCTGAGGTAACATGAAAGCTGCGCTGTGATTGGTGGTTATATATTATACTGCTGAGGTTACATGAAAGCTGCGCTGTGATTGGTGGTTATATATTATACTGCTGAGGTTACATGAAAGCTGCGCTGTGATTGGTGGTTATATATTATACCGCTGAGGTAACATGAAAGCTGCGCTGCGATTGGTTGTTATACAGTAGAACCTCAAGTAATGTCATTAATCTGTCCAGAACCAATGGACTTTAGTAGAAATCAGTGTTAGTTGAGGACATTATTTCCTTAGGAATTAATGTAAATTCAATTAATTGGTTCTAGATGTTCCAAAAAAACACACCAAACCCCATTTAATAGAGAATAACTCTGGTCTTTAATACCAAAAACAATAACAATACTGAATGAATATAAAACACAACTGTAAAGAATAAATTAATATTGCAGGGACATCGTTAGCAGTATGTATCACTGTGTTATCTGTGCTTTGACATAGGACTGCAGTATTTATTTGCAAACGTTTCTTTACTGTACTCATCTGTACAGTACTTACATTTTGCAGTACAGTGGGGATACAGGAGGCAGCAGCGTTCAGCCGGCACTTTGGGGATTCAGTTGCTGTACTGTATCAGGAGGCAGGCAGACACAGCAACGTTCAGCCGACACTGTGGAGAGGAGAGGAGTAGGCGCGCGCTGATGCAGGAGAAGCAGGAAGTGACCGGCATCAGCTGTGCATCGGCTCACTGAGCGGCGCCCGGGCTCATGGAGTGGTCGGTGCCCTTATCTGAGGAATGCAACTTTATTTGAGAGACCGCTGCTGCCCTGACACATCGACTTTAGTTGAAAACAGCTTTACTTAAGAGCAATGCTACTCAAGGGTTTACTGTATATTATACTGCCGAGGTAACATGAAAGCTGCGCTGTGATTAGTTTCTATATATTACTATGCTGAGGTAACATGAAAAAACTGTGCTGTGATTGGTTGTTATATATTACTATGCTGAGGACACATAAAAAGCTGCGCTGTGATTGGTTTCTATATATTACTATGCTGAGGTAACATGAAAACTGCGCTGTGATTGGTTGTTATATATTACTATGCTGAGGTAACATGAAAACTGCGCTGTGATTGCTTGTTATATATTACTATGCTGAGGTAACATGAAAGCTGCGCAGTGATTGGTTGCTATTGGCAACAGAAATTAGAGTGAAAGTCGTTGAGTTCTGGATTGTTAATCCGGCCAGTATCCATCGCCCGGTGGTGGTGAACGATCAGCAGAATGTCACTCAGACCGGACAGAACTGCGGATGTGCAGACAACACAGACAGACAGATTGTGCGTTTTATATATAAGACTAGCTGATATACCCGGCTTCGCCCGAGTTAATTTGGTACTGGTGTTTATCTGGTGTTCACACGGAAAATCTTATGAAGTCGTGGTTACTTTAGAGATACTGAGGAAACACATATGTTCACCATTTTGCGTTACCCAGGAAACACCACGTGGAGGTAACCATGCGACGTTTCCTTCATATAAAATTACATCAGGAAGTGAGAGAATTAGATTACGTAAATAAAATTTGGACACTAATTCTTTTGCGCTTAGAATTGAATAATCGAGTTGGGACCCATTAGCTTTTCATATTTATGACACAATCAATGCTTGTGCCAAACTTCATGTTTCTATGACATTGGGAAGTGAGAGATTTAGATTATGTACGTAAAATTTGGACGCTAATTCTTTTGCGCATAGAATTGAATAATCGAGTTGGGACCCATTAGCTTTTCCTATTTTTGACATAATCAATGCTCGTGCCAAATTTTCCGTTTCTATGACACCGGAAAGTGAGAAAATTACACTCCGTACGTAAAATTTGGACGCTAATTCTTTTGCGCACAGAATTGAATAATGAAGTTGGGACCCATTAGCTTTTACTATTTATGACATAATCAATGCTCGTGCCAAATTTCCTGTTTCTATGACACCGGAAAGTGAAAAAATTACATTCCGCACGTAAAATTCCGATGCCAATTCTTTTGTGCTAGAATTGAATAATCGAGTTGGGACCTATTAACTTTTCCTATTTATGACATAATCAATGCTCCTGCCAAATTTCATGTTTCTATGACACCAGAAAGTGAGAAAATTAGATTCCGTATGCAAAATTTGGACGCTAATTCTTTTGCGCATAGAATTGAATAATCGAGTTGGGACCCATTAGCTTTTCCTATTTATGACATAATCAATGCCCGTGCCAAATTTCACGTTTCTATGACACCGGAAAGTAAGAAAATTACATTCCGCACGTAAAATTTCGACGCCAATTCTTTTGCGCTAGAATTGAATAATCGAGTTGGGACCCATTAGCTTTTCCTATTTATGACATAATCAATGCTCGTGCCAAATTTCACGTTTCTATGACAGCGGAAAGTGAGAAAATTACATTCCGTACGTAAAATTTGGACGCTAATTCTTTTGCGCATAGAATTGAATAATCGAGTTGGGACCCATTAGCTTTTCCTATTTATGTCATAATTAGAGATGAGCGAACGTACTCGGATAAGCACTACTCGTCCGAGTAATGTGCCTTATCCGACTACCGCTGTACTCGTCCTGAAAGATTCGGGGCGCTCCGCTGCTGACAGGTGAGTCGCAGCGGGGAGCGGGGCAGAGCGGGCGGGAGAGAAGGAGAGAAAGATCTCCCCTCCGTTCCTCCCCGCTCTCCCCTGCAGCTCCCCGCTCCGCAGCGCGTCCCGAATCTTTCAGCACGAGTACAGCGGTACTCGGATAAGGCACATTACTCAGACGAGTAGTGCTTATCCGAGTACGTTCGCTCATCTCTAGTCATAATCAATGCTCGTGCCAAATTTCCCGTTTCTATGACATTGGGAAGTGAGTGATTTAGATTATGTACGTTAAATTTCGACGCCAATTCTTTTGCGCTAGAATTGAATAATCGAGTTGGGACCCAATTTCTTTTCCTATTTTGGAGATAATCTATGCTTGCGCCAAATTTCATGTTTCTACGACATTGGGAAGTTGGAGAACTTTTGGCGAGTCAGTCAGTGAGTCAGTGAGGGCTTTCAGCTTTATATATATAGATGAAGCTCAGCCGAAGGTTGAGCCTCTTAAGCCACTGTAGATGGCAGACTCAGAGGCCACCTTCAAGCCTCCAGTTGCCATAGCAACCCAGTCGGGACCCCGTCATGACATGATGGGGGTTCGATGGGTGGACAGGGCAATTACATTGAGGGCTGCATTTAAAGGGTTAAACTGCAGGGATCCGCGGTTTCTCCGGTCTCCACTGTTAGAGCAGGTGCCCTGCTGGCATCAGAATAAGGCCCCTTAACAACCGCCTTAAATAGGTGTATGTACGTTCATTAAGGGGTTAATGGGATTTTTCATGCATTTGCTTTTGCAGTTTACATGAATTTCACACATTTTACATCCGCACCGCCTAGTCTTTGCATCTGATCCCTACAGCACCGTGTGCGGTTACAGTCTGCTTTTCTTCAAACTTCCTCGCTCAATCAGCTGAGCGGGCGCATGCTGTCAGCGCCGCAAATACACAGAGGTCAAAGCTGATGCCACCGCGCTGACCTCCTTATAGTGGCCGGCACTTGTAACTACAGGTACAGCTGTCACTGAAATCAATGGGAGCCGTGCCTGCAGTTACCAGCGCGGCCACTAGACGGAGGGCGGGGCGATATTCTGCAATGCAAATCTGGCAGTGTGCAGGCGGCCTAAGGCATCTCAATGTGCCAAATTATGTGCGCCTTTTATTAAATTTCATGTAAATTTTTGCCAACTACTCTCTTCTATTTGACTGATCTAAATACATCATTGTTAAAGGGGTTCTCTGGGCCAATTCTATCGATGGCCATCAGTAGTTGATCGGCAGGGGTCCGCCTCTTGGGATCTCCATCGATCAGCTGATTTCTGGCACCACTGTCTGTGTGGATAGTACTAGAAGCAGGTACATTTTGCAATTCAACGGGAGCTGTGCCTGCAGTACCAGAGCAGGCCACAGCGATGTTGACAGCGCTATCTGCTTCCAGCACGGTCCACACGATCAGCTGGTTGGCAGGATCCTAATCAGCAAAACTCAACTATTGATGACTTATGCTGAAGACAGACCATTAATAGTAGAAGACCTGGAGAATTCATTTAACCCTTTACATAAGTTACATTTTCGGGGGATTGTACTTAATGCAACAGGATGTAAACTTGGCGGGGCCAATGCCATCCCGCAGTGTGAGTCGGCTGTGACTGACAACCAGTCTCCCGTTGCAGCATCAAGGATTGGTGAGAACACCGAGCCCTGCAGTTAACCCCTTACATGCTGCATACTCCTGTGACGTCATCGGCCCTCCACTATGTAATAATGGAGGGCCAGTGGGTTGCCATGGCAATCCGATGTCAGACACTGGTGTCCAGACCTGCCGTGGCCTGTAATTGTAAGTGATAATGCATTGCTGTATAGAGGGACTGCAAAGCGTTATCATAGCTTTTTCCCCAGTGTCATCCTGACGGCAGACATGGAGGTTGCATCTTGACCTTGTAGGGACAGGAAGCAAGAGACTTCAAAAGGCTCCTCCTGCCTCCAATTCACCAGTGCTTCCTGTCCCTACAGGGACATGCAAGAGGAGCTCCCTCCGGGGAGCCACAAGATGACAGCCGGGATTGACGGTCCACAGGGCCGCTTCCCCTCTCACCTTCCTTCCATTAGGAATCTGGCTGACAGCGGGGCTGACGGTCCACAGGGCTGCTTCCCCTCTCACCTCCCCTCTGGAGAGTCAGCGCGGTCTGGGGGCACGGCGGGCCACAGGTCTGACCGCCCGGGAGATCACCACCGCAAGCGCATCGGAGCGGTGGACCAGAGGTCCCTGAGTCCCCTCCTGCTTCTTCCACGGGCTTCCGTGCAGCGTTCTCAGCCGGGGAGAGCGGCGGGCCATAGGCTCAGATGCCTCTCTCCTCCAGGCATGCCGGCGCGGCCGCGCGCAACGTCGTGGGGCGGAGCCAATGACGCGGCGTGACGCGGTGACGCCAGACGCCGTCAGCTGACCCGGAACAGCGGGAGATTTAAAAATGGAGACCCCCCCCGGCAAGCTTCCACTGACAGCACACCTTCAGAGAAGGATTACTCTGTCTGCCTGGTTCTGTCTACGCTTTCTAGCAATTATGACTACAAAGGAATCAGAGATGGAAGCCCTGCAAACTGTAAGTGTGACTTGCTGCAGGGATGTTATGCTCAGGGATTTAGCATTGTGTAGGGGTTTCCCTTATGTGCATGCATGTGTCTTTCGCAGGACAGGGAATCCACCCGGTCTAAACAAGACCTTAAAGGGGTTGTCCCGCGGCAGCAAGTGGGTCTATACACTTCTGTATGTCCATATTAATGCACTTTGTAATATACATTGTGCATTAATTATGAGCCATACAGAAGTTATAAAAAGTTTTTTACTTACCTGCTCCGTTGCTGGCGTCCTCGTCTCCATGGTGCCGACTAATTTTCGCCCTCCGATGGCCAAATTAGCCGCGCTTGCGCAGTCCGGGTCTTCTGCTTTCTTCTATGGAGCCTTTCGTGCAGGATGCCGGCTCCGTGTAGCTCCGCCCCGTCACGTGCCGATTCCAGCCAATCAGGAGGCTGGAATCGGCAATGGACCGCACAGAAGAGCTGCGGTCCACGGAAGAAGAGGATTCCGGCGGCCATCTTCACAGGTAAGTATAGAAGTCACCGGAGCGCGGGGATTAAGGTAAGCGCTCCGGTAAGCTTTCTGTATGTCCCTGCATCGGGGTTGTCTCGCGCCGAACGGGGGGGGGGGGGGGGGGGGGGTTAATGATACCCTGAAAAAAGTAATCATGCATGAATGGGCTTGCGCGGACAAACATCTCTACTTGTCCCGCGAGTATAAAGAGAGACTCCGCTTCGCGGAGGAAGATGTGAGCATCTACGAGGAGGTCCCCAGGGTGGACGCACAAGTGGCCAAAATGGCCAAAAAGACAGCCCTACCATTCGAGGACTCCTCTCATCTTAAAGACCCGATGGACAACAGGGTTGACACTTTGATGAAACGGGCCTGGCAAACAACGGCCTATACGCTGGAGTCCAATATTGCAGCGACTTTTGTGGCGAGGTCGATGTTCCTCTGGTTAGGGGAACTCGACAACCAGATTAAACAGAAGGCCCCCAGAGAGGCGTTACTGGAATGCATACCTTTACTAAAATCAGCAACAGGCTTCCTGGCAGACGCATCTGCCGAATCCATGAGGCTGGCGACCAGAAGCGCCGCATTGTCTAACATGGCCAGGCGGGCAGTCTGGCTGAAAACGTGGAAGGCAGATACGGCCTTCAAAGGAAGATTGTGTAACATTCCCTTTCATGGCCAGCACATCTTTGGCGCGGATTTGGAGGAGATCCTAAATAGAGCTACCGACAAAACCCACAGTTTCCCGGACCAAGCAAGAACGGGATTTTCCCACAAACGTCAGCCATCCTTCAAGCCATACCGGGGCAAAGGAAAGACAAAAACAATCCCTACCCCCATAGAAGAGTACCAGGTGGGGGGCAGACTATTGAACTTTTCCCGAGAATGGCAGGAGATTACAGATAACCCGTGGGTCCTGCAGCTCATAGCCCAGGGGTACGGAATAGAATTCTTCACCCGGCCCACCAATTTCTTCAGAGTCACCCCCACACAATCCCCTGCCTTGCAGGATATCTTTAAAAATGAAATCTCTAAGCTGCTGCAAATGGGGGCGGTAGTTCGGGTCCCCACAGTAGAGCAGGGCCAGGGATTCTACTCGCCTCTATTTCTGATAAGAAAGCCAAACGGCAGTTTCCGGATGATTCTTAATCTGAAGGGCCTGAATAAATTTATTACCTACAAAAGGTTTAAAATGGAAACCGTCAGGTCAGCGGTAACTCTGATCGAAAGGGGGGACTTTATGAGTACCGTCGATCTAAAGGACGCGTACTACCACGTCCCAGTCCTGCCAGAACATCACAAATACCTGAGGTTCGCCATCAGGATAGGGAGCCGGGTACGCCATTTTCAATTCCAGTGCCTACCCTTTGGCATTTCTACGGCACCCAGAATATTCTCTAAAATAGTGGCAGAGATGGTAGCGCATCTCCATGTAGCAGGTATAAATATCATCCCGTACCTGGAGCAATCCTGGTGATTGCTTCCTCATCCAAGATCCTCAGAGACAATACTAGCAGAGTCATCTCTCTGTTTCAGAGATTGGGGTGGATAGTTAAAGGGGTTGTCCCGCGCCGAAACGGGTTTTTTTTTTTTTCAACCCCCCCCCCGTTCGGCGCGAGACAACCCCGATGCAGGGAAGTAAAGAAAGTTTACCGGAGCGCTTACCTTAATCCCCGCGCTCCGGTGACTTCAATACTTACCGCTGAAGATGGCCGCCGGGATCCTCTGTCTTCGTGGACCGCAGCTCTTCTGTGCGGTCCACTGCCGATTCCAGCCTCCTGATTGGCTGGAATCGGCACGTGACGGGGCGGAGCTACACGGAGCCGCTCTCTGGCACGAGCGGCTCCATAGAAGACTGCTGAAGACCCGGACTGCGCAAGCGCGGCTAATTTGGCCATCGGAGGCCAAAAATTAGTCGGCACCATGGAGACGAGGACGCTAGCAACGGAGCAGGTAAGTAAAAAACTTTTTATAACTTCTGTATGGCTCATAATTAATGCACAATGTATATTACAAAGTGCATTATTATGGTCATACAGAAGTGTATAGACCCACTTGCTGCCTCGGGACAACCCCTTTAACTTCCCCAAGTCTAGTCTTCTCCCCGAGACACGGAAAACCTTCCTGGGGGTGCAGATAGACTCAGCGTCGCAGACCTTATCTTTGCCTCCACCCAGACAGGAAAGTCTTAGACTGGCAGCACAGGAGGGCGGCCAGAAGAGGCAAATAGCAATCAGGGACGCAATGAGGCTCCTGGGCCTCATGACCTCCTGTATTGGCATTATCCCTTGGGCCCAGGCGCACTCTAGAACGCTACAGAGAGCCATCCTGGGTAACTGGGATGGGGCATCCATCTCTCTGGACAGGAGAATGCCCATGTCATCATCCGTCTTAAGGTCCCTCCGCTGGTGGCGGTCAACCGACATCTTAGAAGCAGAGTCCCCATGGGTGGCAGAGCCCTTCATCTCTGTAGTAACCGATGCAAGCCAGTCTGGCTGGGGAACGCAAGTGGGGCAGCGCCTGCTCCAGGGCGAGTGGGGGGCCGACACTGCGGGCCCAGACATCGAATTTCAGAGAACTTAGGGCCATCTGGGAAGCGCTTCACAGAACTCAGGATATCCTAAAGAAGAGACATGTTAAAATCTTCTCTGATAATGTGACCGCCGTTTCACTTATTCGCCACCAGGGGGGCACCAGAAACTTTCACCTGCTGAAACTAACAGCCCGGATCTTCCGAGGGGCTGAGACCACGGTACAATCCCTGACAGCGGTCCATCTCAAAGGGTCCCAGAACCGGACAGCCGACTTTCTCAGTCGAAGACGCCTGGACCCCAGGGAACGGTCCCTGAATCAAGAGGAGTTTCGTCTTATTACAGAAATCTGGGGCAGTCCACAGGTGGACCTGTTCGCGAGCAGCAAAAACTCAAAATGCCCCGCCTACTTTTCCCTAGATCCGAGGGACAGGGCCGAGGGGTTAGACGCCTTTTCCCAGATTTGGGATTTCAGTCTGGCATACGCCTTCCCCCCCATACTCCTGATCCCGAGAGTTCTTCAGAAGGTCCAGCAGAGCAACATCACGCTGATCCTAATCGCTCCACACTGGGAAAAAAGGGCATGGTTTCCGGTACTCCTAAAACTCGCCATCACGGAGCCAATCCGCCTTCCATCCAGGAAGGATCTTCTAGTGCAGGGCCCAGTTCTGTGCCCAAACTTAGAGAGACTGAACCTCGCGATCTGGATATTGAGGAATAGACGCTACTAAGACCAGGTCTGTCCTCCAGAGTCATCGCGACGTTACGTCAGTCCCGAAAACCCGTGACCTCAGCTATTTATAATAAAATCTGGAAAAGATTCTCCTCCTGGAGGGGGCTGGAAGTCTCCAATCTCGACACTTCGGTGGCGGAGATTTTGGATTTCCTCCAGGAGGGTCTAGACAGAAACCTGAGACCGGGAACCCTGAAAGTGCAGGTATCAGCGCTCTCGGCCATTCTAGACCAACCCCTAGCGGATCATAGACTGATCCGCAGGTTTATGAAAGCGGCAGAAAGAATGCGGCCAGTTAGCCGTAGTATGGTCCCCCCATGGGACCTAAACTTAGTCCTCCAAAATCTGTGCAAAGATCCCTTTGAGCCTATCGATCAGATACCAATTAGGTTCCTGACGTTTAAAACTGTGTTCCTGGTAGCTATCACAACAGCAAGGCGCGTAAGCAAGCTCCAGGCCCTATCTTGTAAGACACCTTACCTATTAGTCCAGGACGATAGGGTCATACTAAAAACAGACCCCTTCTTTCTCCCAAAGGTAGCCTCAAAATTCCATAGACAGCAAGAAATTATTCTCCCATCCTTCTGTCAAAATCCCCAAACCGATAGGGAAAGAGACTACCATAGCCTGGATGTAAGGAGGGCCATTCTATGCTACTTAGAGCAGACATCATCCTTCAGGAAGGCTGACTGTCTTTTTGTTCGATTCCAGGGGCCGGGCAGAGGAAGAGCGGCTTCTAGAAGATCCATTAGCCGCTGGATAAAATCCACCATCCAGCAGGCCTACTCTTCCTGCAACAGAACTATCCCGGAAGGACTCAAGGCCCATTCAACCAGGGCAGTATCCTGCTCCTGGGCAGAGAGGGCCATGGCGACGCCGGATCAAATTTGTAAGGCAGCCACATGGTCCAACCTGCACACATCCGCAAAACATTACAGGCTAAATACGGACCTCTCCTCCGATCTCGCATTCGGGAGAAAGGTCCTGCAAGCAGTGGTCCCTCCCTAAGAGTTAATCTGGTATACTCCATGTCTGCCGTCAGGATGACTCGGGGAAAAAGGAATTTTCTGTAAGAAATTCACTCCTTTCTGGTTTAATTTCTCTACAGGGACAAAAAAAAACAAGTAATAAAATAGTACCAAAAATACCTTTTGTGCTCTTTCCCCTCTTATTATTCAAAAAAGGAAAAAAACCCCACATATTTGTATCTGTAAGGAACGGCATAATACAACGAACACAATATTCATCCCGCATGTCAAAAACTAAACGAAAAACAAAGTGAAAATGGTAATTTTGTTCATTTTGCCCCCCAAAAAATGCAATAAAAGTCATAAGTACTTCACTGCGGTGCCAATAAACACTACCGCTCGTCACACAGTAAGATACATAATCACAGGTGGAAAAATACAAAAGTTACTTTAAGGCCCAACGTCCACGGGCGGATCTGATTTGCAGAATCTGCGTGGATCACCCGCGTGGAAGATCCGCATGTCGAGCCTCTCATAGGTGTTCATGGGCGGACCTTTCCATTAAACAAATCGCAGCACGCTCCATTTCAGTGCGGATCCCGCACAGACTACTTTCATTGAAGTCAATGGAAGCCGTCCGATCCACGGCCCTCCCACAGCTCACACTGCGGACGAGCCACGGATCCCGCGGGAAAGCAGGAGTTTGGGGAAAAAAACACACACATCCGCCATGAAGAAGAAAGAAGATCCGGTCAGACACAGGTACAATAGTGTCCTCGGCCGCAGGCATGGTTGAGTTCCGCTGCGGGCTCCCGCATTCAGAGTCCGATCCGCCCGCGGACGTGAGGCCTACATGCAGCATTGCAAAAAATAATTTCCAAGAAACTGTATTTATTGTACAAAAGTTGAAAAACTTAATTGTACCGACCTGCAGAAAAAACTGATCATGTGATGTAGGGCTCCTTCACACTGGGATCGCGATATCGCCGTGAGAAAATCGCAGCTAAATCGTGACTTTTTCCCTGTGATTGTTTTGAGTGTCAGCGCTGCTTCTTCTCGCAAAAAAAAAAAATGCTGCCACTTGCGACTTTCTCGCGCGTTTGTATCGCAGGATTTTGCCGCAATTTTTTTAGTGTGATAGTCAATGAGACATTCTATTGTTAACCCTTTCCAATCCACTGTCTGATGTCTGAAGACATTCTGATTAAAGGCTGTACAGCTCCGATGTCAAAAGACGTCCGGCAGGGTATTCTTACTGTATATTACTGGCCGCTCTGTTGTCGGGGGCTTCTCCAGCATGTCCCATACTGCAGTACTGGCATTAGCCCGCAGATGGCGCCATTGTATAATGGCAGAAAGAGAAAGCCCCCTAGGAAACCCTGGATCCAAAATTGGATTGCAAAGGGTTAAAAATGCATCGCACAAAAAATCGCACGTTTGTGCTTTGCGATGCAATAAAATGAAGGCTTTATAGTGAAACATGGGAGATTGAAAAAAAAAACCGCAAAACGCAGACAGATAGGACAGGCTGCAACATCGCATGAGTGAAAACACCGCAAATGGGAAGGAAACCACTGAAAATCATGGGTTTCATAATCGTGCGTTTTCACTCTCACAGCGCGTGAAAATCCGTCATTGTGAAGGCGCCCTTATGCCGCAGGATGAACACTGTAGGGGAAAAAAAGAGGCAGAACTGATGTCTTTTTTTCTCTCTCTGCCCTCCAAAAAGAATTAATAAAAGTTTTACAGTATATTCATGATCTGTACCCAAAAATGGTACCAATAAAAACTGCAGTTCACTACGCAAAAAATAAGCCCTTATACGGCCGCGTCTACGGAAAAAAGTTATGGCTTTTGAAAAATGGAGATCAAAATATCCCAAAACATTGTTGCATCGAATGGCCAAAACAGGCCGTGTCCTTAATGCTGGGTTCCCACTGGGCGGATTAAAAAACCGCGAGATTTCCGCCGGGTGAAGCGCCGGCGCTCCCATAGAGAAGAGCATGGCCACAGCAGAAAGAAGAAAGAATAGACATGCTGCGGTCGGCAAAGCCACGCCGCAGCCGCGGTTTCGGCCGGATTAACCGCAGTGGATTGGCCGTCCCGTGTGGACGAGAGTTCTGGGATTAGCGGCCGCAGGCGGATTTGCCGCAGCGAAGTTCAGGCTGGGTTCACACAGGACGGTTTTGCCGCGGATTGCCGTTGCATATCCGCACTGCGGCAAAACCGCTGCAATGTAGCGCAAATGAGATTTGCCAAAAAGCTGTTCTCACAGGACGGATTTTTTCCACACAGCCACAGTGTGGAAATGCAACTGCGTCGCGGTTTTAAAAGATGCAGCATGTTCAATCTTTGGTCTTTTCCGCAGCGCTTCTTTGTCCATAGACCTCTATGGATGCAGCCAAAACCGCACCAAATACGTGACAAATCCGCAGCAAAATCAGCAAGCCCAAATTAACTTTTGAAGCGGTTTTACCGCAGAAGCAGTTCTTCTGCGGCAAAACCGCAACAGAAAAACCGCTGCAAAACCGCGACAAATCTGCCCTGTGTGAACCCAGCTTAAGGGGTTAATAAGGCGGAATGCAGAGAATCTTTTACTGCTATGGCTTTATGTGCTGTCCACTAGATGGCAGTAGTCACCATGTCTTCCTGTATATAGTGTAGTAGTGCATACAGATGTGTGACTGGACATATAAATGAGCAGCAGAAGCCTGGTGGCCCCTGTAATCTGTGTTTCTGAAGATCCATGCTTGGGGCCCCCTGCTGCAGCACCTAGTATCTGAAGATCCATGCTCGGGGGCCCCGTGCTGCAGCACCTACCGTCACCTTCATTTCACAGGACTTAAGTTTGGAATAAGTTTGGAAAAGCGTCCTTGTGGAACCTGTACGGGACATTCAGGGGATTTTAAATCCGGCTGTCAGAAGTGACAGCTGCATTTAACCCCTTAGTGACCACATTTTTTTGCATTTTTCCTCCCCCCCCCCCCCCCCTTTTAAAAAATCGTTACTTTATTTATCCATTGCCGTCGCTGTATGAGGGCCTGTTTTTTTGCGGGACGAGTTGTATTTTTACATGGTACTATTTAATGTACCGTATAATGTGTCTTCATACATGTCCTGCAGCTCGCGTATCAGCGGTATATATATATATATATATATGTGTGTGTGTGTGTGTGTGTGTGTGTGTGTGTGTATATATGATGCGTCACAGCTTTGTGAGGAACACTATCTTTTCTTCTCGGACCTCCTTCCAGGATCATTAGACGCACCGTGACCTTTCACAGGGTCCGGTACGTCTGGGGTGAGTCCAATTGGATTTCCCTTTCCTCCTCTTTCTACTCCTCTTCACCCACCTCACATTGGAGCGCTAATCTCATTCTTCTACATATTGTCCGCATGCTATAGGCTGGATTTGCTGCACAATCCGGAGGCAGAATCCCGCTCCAGATTTCGCAATTCCAATCCGCCCGTGTGCAGTAGGCTTTAGGCAGAGCACCTAGAGGGTGAGTGAGTGAGTGAGGAGACTTGTAAGGCCATGCATGCTCCTCTGGGTAATATGCAAATAAGGGACATGGAACAATACCTCTGCAGCTCCACGTATTGGAAGGCAGCATTCCTGCAAGTCAATGTTAGACTCTAGCGAGAGACCAAGCGAGAAACCTACTACAAACTGATGGGGGGCAAACACCCCGAAACAGCTGCCTGTGTATGGATTCTGGCTCAGTTTTCAATTCCCAGTCATTGTTGCAAGGCTTGTATAAAGAGTCTAACATCGACTTGCTGGAATACTGCCTTCCAATAGGTGGCACTGCAGAGTTATCCTTCCATCTCTGTTATTTACAGTAGTGTAACATATGCAGACACAGACTACTTCTAAGGCCAGTTTATATATGATCGCTGTCAGCTGACGAGGTGATTTTCCCGTCTAGATCTGCACACGGACGGAGTCATTCTACTCACATTCTTATTTGTCTCACTTGACTGCCAATTTCCTTACTGATAACAGATGCTCACAGACCACTAGGACCTCGTGATCAGCTGAACAGTGGGGGCTCAGATCAGACAACCCCTCTAAAGGCTTGTTCTGCAATGGCGGAGAGCTGTGCCCCTTTATCGGAGTGCCCTGGACTGCTGGTAACATGTAACATCCCCCTTGTAGCTGCTGCACTCACCGAGCAGTGTGATAGGGATTAACCAGCAGGAGATAAAGCGCATAGCTGCTGTCCTTCCACTGTTACTAACACATCTCAGGCCGATCACCCAACATATAAGGGCTCACACAGTCTGCTACTAATTACTGAACTTGACGGGCATGTAACACATGACGCACCGGCCTAGATTTGCCCGTTCTTTAGGTAAGCAGAAAACCAGCGGCAAGGGGGACATTGTCACTGCTGCCTTTCCCCAGCGGATACAGAAGTGCTCACCACATGGTTCAGTGATTGCTCAGACTTTCCGTCCCGCGGTTCCATAACAATTGCCAACGATGGCAACCTGGAGATAAACAAAGGCTTTCTTTAGGGCTCACTCACATTGGCATATTGTCGTTGTGTATTACGCAGTACACAGCAAATACACCTGTAATATGTGTAGATACTACATATCTTAAATCCCCATAGCCTGTACAGGTGCTTATTCTCTGCATACTACACATCGAAATAGGACATGCTGCGTTTTTTTTAACGTATGTAATACGCAGATGAAAAAAACGTAAGTGTGAGTGGCCCAATAGAAATCAAGTAAGTGTGAGTGGCCCAATAGAAATCAAGTAAGTGTGAGTGGCCCAATAGAAATCAAGTAAGTGTGAGTGGCCCAATAGAAATCAAGTAAGTGTGAGTGGCCCAATAGAAATCAAGTAAGTGTGAGTGGCCCAATAGAAATATGGGCTTTTAACAACGCATATTAAACACGTGAAAAATTATACCCGTAATACGTGGGCCAAATACGCCCGTCTGACTGAGCCCTTAGTCAAGTGGAGACCACAGGGGCACAAGCTTTGGTCTCCATTTGACCAGGTTTCCATTCCTTCCTGTACTTTTTCCAGACAGAATATTTTATTCGATTAAGGCCGCCTGCGCATATTCAGAGCCGGCATCCCCCTCCTGATTCCACAGCAATATCCCTCCATAGCATGCTATCGAAAAATGATTCTTCCTGCACACGGGCGGACACCAATTGTGGTTTCCACTTGCGGATGAAAAATCACAGCACGCTCCATTTTTCTGCGATTTCTGCATGGACAGCTTCTATTGAAGTCAATGGAAGCCGTCCGAGCCACGGCCCATCCGCAATTGACATTGTGGATGGGTCACGGATTCCACGGGAAAAGCAGGAATTAAAAAAAAAATAATCTGTACTGCGCATGTCCAACGGCGAGCCGTGCGGACCGTCCGGGGTACAGAGAAAAAGGGGAAAATACAGGTACGTGAGGATGCCAGCTGGGCACAAGGTCGGATTCTGTTGCGGGCTCCTACATGTGGACTCCGACCTGCCTGTTTGCATGCGGCCTTTGGCTAACTTCACATGAGCGTGTACGAGGCAATTTTCAGGCAAAAACGCCTCACATCGCTTCTGTGATATTCCCATTCCGAGCCATGCAATGTATTTAAGGCCTGGCTGAAATCAATGGGTGATGTTCCGAGGAACACGAAAAAATAGAACATGCCACGATTTTTGTTCCTTGCAGCATCGCTCATGTGTATGACTGCATTCAAAAGAGTCATGGAGTCTCGCAACGCACAAAACTCGTGCAGAATTAGTGCTTGTGTGTAAACCCAGCCTGAGAATGTTTGGGGCAGAGCTGCAGTACCACATGGAAAAAAGTGGCGCTGTCTTTGGGGTAACGGCAGATAATAGCCACATGACAGCCTTCAAACTGTTTACATGTAACGACTCAGTAAAGAGTATGAAGTGCAGTACCTCGTATCTTGCAGTGTACATCTACTGTGTAAGCGTGTAACTACTGGAATGATGCACTTTGATTTTACCTGATTTCTGCAGAAGCAGCTGCACTACAGGGCAGGAGACAAAGTGCACGACGCTGGCATAACCGCTGTCTGCAAAGGGTACTGCAAGGGCTTAAAGGGGTTCTGTCAGGAAAAGAAAAATTATACTTACAGGGCCGTTCACCGGGAACCTGCTGGTCTTCTCCTGTCCCTCCGGCAGCCTTCCGATCGCAGGGTAGAAGCTGGCAAAGTTCCAGCCTCCATCCTCTGCTCCAACCACTGCCGGACGGCAAGTCCTGCCGCCCGGGTCATTGGTCGACACGTCACAAGTGACACCCACTGATTGGCCTGGCTACGTCTAACCTCTAACGAACACAGAGAGTCGATGGCGAGTGGGCACGCGTCCCCCTTACCGGCGCGCTGTGCACTTGCCATCAACTCTCCGAGGACATTAGAGGTTAGACGTGGCCAGGTCGGCATGAGTGCGCAGGAGCCAACCCCTCACGTGCCAGGTAAACAACGGAGGGAACAAGTACAACGGGATTAGTTAAGTTTGCTTTGTTTTTTTAACTCTTTTCTTTCAACATGTTAGACTGTACAGGGATGCAGGTGAGTATAATTTTTATTTCCTGACGGAACCCCAAGTAATCTTGTAGATATGATACCTTTTATTGGCTAGCAAAAATACATAATGTTATAGTGAGCTTTCCAACCTACTCAGGGCTCTTCCTCAGGCATAATGAAATAGATCTGGATGAGCTGTGTGTATATATACACACACACACGAAAAGGCACAGAAATCGGAGACTAATTTGCTCTTAAACAATACCAGACAAGATGAGCAGAGAAGTAAATACTTAATTAGTCCACTGGGAAGGAATGTAACAGTTCTATGATCTCTACATTGGTGCTAGATGGAACAATACCTATTGGATGGCAGCATTCCTTCAAATCAATGTATGAATTTTTACCAAGTCTTTAAAACAATGATTGGGAAGAGCACCCCTCCTGGGTGCTCTCCTTGGGGGAGACGATGCCATCCCCGAACCCACTCACCCACCAGGAGTCTCCATACACCCCCTGGGTGCTCTCCTTAAGGACACCCCTCTTGATCTCCTTCAGACCTTTTATATTCTCCACTGATGCAAGAATCGCGCTCCGAGGTTCATTCCATTATTGAGGGTATCAAAAATAGCCAAAAATTTATACTCCCAAATTCTTCTGTGACTCTGCGACTTGAAGTTGCCCTTCAGTGTGATAACTCTTATGTTCTCCATATTGTGTCCGTGATTAGAAAAAAGGGCTTATTGACAAAAGCAGTTTTCACGTCCGTATTTTGTGTCCATTTGCTACTGGCTGCACACTAACCCTTTATAGTCAATGGGCCTGTAAAAAAAAATCACAGCATGTCCTATTCTGGCCTAGCTGCTCAGACAACAGTCACCAAGTCAGTGGGTGCGCAAAAAAGTTTTTCACTGATCATTGATAAGTAAGGCTGGCTTCACACATGGCGATAAAATCGTGCACGATTTGTGTGTTGCGAGACGCACAAATATGAATCCCATGGCCCTAGTGGGATTGGCCCTAGTGGATCAAGTCTGTAAAATGTTCTGAAAATAGTAATCGCTTTCCATCACTCTTCATTGTGGTGCGACATGATGATGGTGGACAAGCCCAGTTGTATTCAGAGATTACCCAACATCCCCGGCGTTGTGTAACCAGGAACAGTAGAGAAAAC
Source organism: Eleutherodactylus coqui (assembly GCF_035609145.1). NCBI lineage: Eukaryota > Metazoa > Chordata > Amphibia > Anura > Eleutherodactylidae > Eleutherodactylus > Eleutherodactylus coqui. The sequence goes on along the minus strand of NC_089848.1, from coordinate 10,812,230 downwards.
ATCTTGTCCTATAAAAGTTCAGGGCCCTCAGCGGTCAGCTGATTGACGGGGCTCCGTGTCAGCACCTCTTTGTACTTAGAACGCCGCACTATACCGTATGCAGCAGTCGTTCTGCAACGTTGTCCCATTGAAGTGAATCATTAGTGTCACAGCCCCTTCAATCAGCTGATTGGTGGGTTCCCTGATGGCAGACTCCCAGCAGTCAGATCGCTCTTTATCCGTTTAGTCGGACTGACTCTTGGACACTTTATGGATCGGCCCTCTCCACGCGGTTCTGTGTTGTTCTGCTTCTTTTAGATCGATCATTTGCATGTTGGTGTCGGCTTTGATAGTATCAGGCCAGCGCATTCTATAGCGCCAGATCTTCTTTTCCCGCTGACCACTCCAAGCATTATCAATGTTACTAATGAATTAGCTCACATTATGTGGACCATTTATGAGAGTCTCTGTTTCGCAATTTTGTCCTCCAATGAAAACTTTAGTTTGATGCGGTCTAGGACTGTTTTGTTTGTGATCTTGGCGGTCCAAGGAATTCATAAGAGTTTCTTTCAGCACTAAAGTTCAAAGGCATCAACCTTCCTCCGCTTCAGTTTCTCCACTGTCCAACTTTTGTAAATTGTGATTGGGAAGATGATTGTGTTGACTATCTGGCATTTCGGTGCAATGCTAATGTCTTTGTTTTTCCAGACCGTATCCATACTTTGCGCTGCGATCTAGCATGATTCGTCATTTTATTTCGATACCGATCAGATCTTGATGGCCTATCCTGAGGATACCCATTTAGGCACCTTGCACAGGCTATCTCACTATTGCATTGTTTTTTCTTTTTAGCAAACTGTCTTTTATTTGAGATAACCTGCTTCATGAGTTCGTAGGGTATGGGTGGTTTCACATCTGCGTTGGAAGCTCCGGTCGGAGGTTCTGTTGCATGTGGTGCTTTCTCTTACATCCAAAAGCCGGGCAGCTTGGTGGAAAGCAGGCGAACCCCATTATAGTTAATAGGGTCCATCTGGTGCTGTTCAGTTCCCTCCAGAATCGGAGCCGTTCGACCGCGGGGATTCCCCTTTCTCGCTCCCCGAACGGAGCAGGAAAGTGGAATCACCAAGCAGATGTGAAACCACCATATAGTGAACAGAGGGAGTAGGCAAGCCCTGCGCTTTTGGACATTGGCTTTGGTAAATTGCAAGCGTGCATTAATAGTTATGGATTGCTAGTACTTTAATGGTCGCCCTGTGCAGCTCACATTGTGGCAGCTACAGGGAAGGGGCTACAGATAGTGAGAGGGACCAGTAATATGTGTCAGTTTTGGAGCCAACAGACCATTCTAGCATTGCCACATAGGTGAAGTATGACCATATCTCTCACAAATGTATCATATTAATGGTCGAGGTCACTAGAGATAAATGGTCTCATGTATTTTAATTCAATTGTCAACCTTTCTTTTAGAGAGAATTTTGGAAATATTTTGGTGAATGATATTCTGTAATATTTAAAAGAACCCCAATAAATGTACTTTAATATACTCATTTCTTCAGTTTAAGGTGCCGGGATTCCACGTTACATTTCCTTATCATCGCTGTGCGACGAATGTCATATGGGCATTGCTGGATGTCTGAACATCGGTAAAAGGACAGAGCATTCACTACTGCCGCTCCAGTGCTTCAGCGGGCCTCAGGTAAAAGTCATTGTACCTACAGCCAGCAGTCATCACACATACAGCAGCATGGGCTTTGAGTATGTCCCAGTAAGACCGGTTTCATATAGGTCGCAGATCCGGCTGAAAATATCGGAAGAAAAAGCTCTGTATGCAGTACTTTTTCTTCTGTCCAAAAGCTGGACAGCTGAGCGGAAAGAGGGTAGACCCCATTATACTTAAAGGGGTTGTCCCGCGGCAGCAAGTGGGGTTATACACTTCTGTATGGCCATATTAATGCACTTTGTAATGTACATTGTGCATTAATTATGAGCCATACAGAAGTTATCAGAAGTTATTCACTTACCTGCTCCGTTGCTAGCATCCTCGTCTCCATGGTTGCCGTCTAATTTTCGCCGTCTAATGGCCAAATTAGACGCGCTTGCGCAGTCCGGGTCTTCTTCTTTCCTCAATGGGGCTCCGTGTAGCTCCGCCCCGTCACGTGCCGATTCCAGCCAATCAGGAGGCTGGAATCGGCAATGGACCGCACAGAAGCCCTGCGGTCCACCGAGGGAGAAGATGCCGGCGGCCATCTTCAGCAGGTAAGTAAGAAGTCACCGGAGCGCGGGGATTCAGGTAAGCACTGTCCGGTGTTCTTTTTAAACCCCTGCATCGAGGGTTGTCTCGCGCCGAACGGGGGGGGGGGGGGGGGGGGGTTGAAAAAAAAAACCCCGTTTCGGCGCGGGACAACCCCTTTAATGGGGTCCATCGAGCGCTGTTTGGCTCCAGAGACGGAACCTTTCAGCCGCGGGGATTTTTCTTTCCTGCTCATCTCCTTGCCGCAGATGTGAAACCACCCTAACAGGTTCTCTTTTTAGGTCTTCAGGATTTAGACACTGATTTGGCGCCTAAACCCTGACAGAATCCACTGACATTATACTAGCAGTGCTAGTGAGTGTGATGTTTTATACAGTGGGTCCGGAAAGTCTTCAGACTCCTTCACTTTTTAAAAATACTTTATGTTGTGGCCTTGTGCAAATTTAAAAAAATTATATTTTTCCCCATCATTTTTCACTTGGTGCCCCATAATGACAAAGTGTGAACAGAATGTTTGAAGTCCGGGCTTTGGCTGGGCCTCTCAAGGACATTGACAGAGTTGTCCCTAAGCCTCTCCTGTGTTGTCTTGGCTATGTGCTTAGGGTCATTGTCTTGTTGGAAGGTGAAACTTCTGCCCAGTCTAGGGTCCTTTGCGTTCTGGATCAGGTTTTCTTTATAAATAACTCTGTACTTTGCTCCATTCAGCTTTCCATCAACTCTGACCAGTCTCCCTGTTCCCCAGCATGAAGCTGCCACCACCAGGCTTCGATGTAGGGATAGTATTGGGCAGGTGATAAGCAGTGCCTGGTTTCCTCCAGACATAATGCTTAAAATGGAGGCCAAAAAGTTCAATTTTGGTATCATCAGACCAGAGAATCTTAGAATCCTAGAATGGTAGAGTTGGAAGGGACCTCCAGGGTCATCTGGTCCAACCCCCTGCTCAGTGCAGGATTCACTAAATCATCCCTGATAGATGTCTGTCCAGCCTCTGAAGACTTCCATTGATGGAGAACTCACCACTTCCCATGGCAACCTGTTCCACTCATTGATCCCTCTCACTGTCTAATATCTAATCTGTGTCTCCTCCCTTTCAGTTTCATCCTGTTGCTTCTAGTCCTTCCTTGCGCAAATGAGTATAGACCAGATCTCTCTGTTTCTCATAGTCTGAGAGTGCTTTAGGTGCCTTTTGGTAAACTCCAGGTGGCTTTCATGTTTCTTTTACTCAGGAGAAGTGTCTTTCTTGACGCTCTGCCATAAAGCCCAGATTGATGGAGGCTGCAGTGATGGTTGACCTTCTGGAAGTTTCTCCTGTCTGCACATAGGACCTTTGGAGCTCAGCAAGAGTGACGATTGGGCTCTTAGTCACCTCTCTTACCAAGGCCCTTCTATGATTTATTAGTTTAGTGGGTCAGCCAGCTCTGGAAAGAATTCATTTAAAAGGGTTCTGTCATTAGAAAAAAAAATCTATACTTGCCTATTCCTCCCCGTCAGTCTACTTACCAGATTTTCACCTCTACTATCTTCTCCTGTCTCCTGCAGTTCAGGAGGGTCACCTCACCTTCAGCTGGCTGATTCCTCTGCTTCCTGTGAGGTTATGAACATTGCCGGCAGTCTTCTTCCTGCCAGCCAATGTACATAACGTCACAGTTCATAGGCCAGCAGAGGGAGTGCCGATCTACTTCAGAGACTGATCATGCGAGCTATCTCTGAAATAGATTAGCATTCCTTCCTAGCCAGTGAAGATGCAGCCTTCATAACAAGCTGACTGGCGTGTGGTGAGGTGACCCTGGGAGCACTGCAGGAGCTCAGCGAGGAGAAGATCTGGTAAGGGGACTGACAGGGAAGGTATAGGTGAGTATAGAATTATTTTCTTTTTTATGACAAAACCCCTTTAAGGATTATAGAGGCCACTGTGCTCTTGGGATTTTTTTTGTAGCCCTCTACAGATCTGTGACTCCACACAAAACGGTTCCTGAGCCCTAAAGTGTTGTCAAACTTTTTGAGACAGACACAAACTTGGGTTTTCACAAACTTTGCTGCATCAGTGTTTTTAGATCTTTTAGTCAGATGTTCCTATAGTTACTGAAGCTCGAATTCTAAGCATTTCATAAGGTTTTCAACTTTTATTGACAAATATATGAAGTTTAGGCAAAGACTCAATATCTATAAATGTTGGCCCTTTTTTTCAAGACTTCTGCAATTCACCCTGGCATGCTGGATATTAGCTTCTGGGTCAAATCCTATCTGATGGCAACCCCTTCTTGTTTAATTAGAGCTTGGCGTTTATCACAATTTCTGTGTTTTTGTTTGTCCACCCGCTTTTTGACTATTGACCACAGATTCCTGATGGGAGTTTGCTGGCAATGTTTTGTTCACCGAGCCACTCCATTATCACTTTTGCCTTGTGACATGGAGCTCCATCATGCTGGAAAAAGCATTGTTGATCACCAAATTGCTCCTGGAAGGTTGGGAGATTTTCACTGTGGCAGAAAATTCAAACTAAGCTCTACTTACTACTTTCAGAGTTTAGGAAGGAAGTATCCATCCAGTGAAATACTTTGGATGGTTGGGAGAAGTTGCTTTTGGATGGTTTTTAGATACCACTGTTTATTCTTGGCAGTATTCTTAGACAAAATTGTGATTGAGCCCGCTCCTTTAGATGGAAAGCAACCCCTCACAATAATGGTCTCGGGATGCTTTATGGTTGGCATGACACAGGACTCATGGTAGAGTCCAAATTTTTTTTTCTCCGGACAATCATTCTTCCAGATGTACCAAACAGTCTAAAGGGGGCTTCATCCGAGAAAATACTGTACAGGGATTGTAGAGGACTGGGATAAAGATATTGTCTCTGATGAAGACCACTTTAGACTGTTTGGGACATCTGGAAAAATGATTGTCAGGAGAAGCTAGGTCATGAAAGTCTGGTAGGTAGTGATGGTTTCTTGAAATGTATGGAAGATATGTAAATTCACTAGTGAAAGTCTTTTAGGTTTTTGTAGCGCTCATTGCACAGCCATTGCATCCACTCCTCAGTTGCCGTCACTAGTCTTCAGGTATGTCTTCTGGCCGGGGATTGGAAAATCCACGCCTCCAGGAAGAGCCCCCTCTGATTGTCACATGCAACAAAACATCGCAGATGTGAAAAACCCCATAGGAAAGCATGGGCTTCACATACTTGCGATTTGTAGTATTGTTGCTATGCGAGAAAATCGCGGGACTTTGTCGCCCGTGTGAAGGAGGCCTTATATAACTACTATAATAAAGGAGGTCCATAAACTGGTGCTTATATGTTTATATGGCTTTCTGCCCATTTCAGATCTTTCATGCAATCGATCTTCCACTGAAAAGAGGAAAGAAGAACAAGCGCTCGGTAATCCTAGCCGGTGGGCTTTACGGTATAGAGGCAATCAAAGTCTCAAAAGCAAATTCCATTTAATTTCAGACGGCGTTGTGTAAGAGTAAGACCCAAGGCTTGTAGTAGTGTCTACATCTGATCATCTCGGGCTTACTGTTTGGAATAACACTTCATTTGATGACTTTTGCACTAAATTAAATGTGCGTGTACCTTTGCAGGTCTTTTCCGTAAATGCATTTGGGCACATTCACATTTATGCTTAGGAAATCATGCCTGGAGATTTCCCTCATCCAGCTAGACAGAATTACAAGGCTTAGCGCTGGAAACAGAAAATACAAAGTCAATTGACTAAAGCACAGAAATATATTCTAGTTCTTAATCCTCATTACAGCTGCTGATCCCATGTCTGGTTAGTAAAGTTCTGTTCTGTGCATATTCCTGATTAGTGAACTTTAAAGCAGCCTGCCAAACTCATTAACACACTTTAAAAACGGGAAAATTGTATTTCAGTCTGTTGTCTAGGTTACCATTATACCAAAATTGTAATCGCCAGTAATTTGGGGGATTCTCTTGAACTGCTTTCTTCGACTCTTGACTACCCTCAATACTTACTTGGGGTAAAGTCATAATCCCCTCAACCATCCATCATATAAAAATTACCATATAGTCCACCTAATATATTAGTTATACCAATTGGTCATCCAGTAGTAAATAGGCAACATAAGACGGTGTTATTTGGGCAGTTTATGATGGTTTATGTAGTACTAGCGTACCCGTCACGCGTTGCTGCGAAGACAGACATACATACATACATTCGTTTTTATATATCTAGATAACAACCAATCACAGCGCAGCTTTCAAGTTACCTCAGCGGTATAATATATAACAACCAATCACAGCACAGCAGCTTTCATGTTACCTCAGCAGTATAATATATAGCAACCAATCACAGCACAGCTTTCATGTTACCTCAGCGGTATAATATATAGCAACCAATCACAGCACAGCTTTCATGTTACCTCAGCGGTATAATATATAGCAACCAATCACAGCACAGCTTTCATTTTACCTCAGCATTCTCAATATCCAGCAATTGTCTTGCGAAACGTTCGGCGGATGCATCATTTTGTAGTTGAACACGCCTCCCGTTGCTCGTTATGCCTTTTGCTTTTGTGCTTGAGATGGAAATCAAACGATCTTTGACTGGGGGTCATAACTGTCGACGATGCTCGTAGGATAGTTGTACTATGCCAGTAATCTTCCCAGGAGTGTACTCAACAACTTCCCAAAGTTTCATGGTGATTAGATAAATGGTGTAGTAGGGCCAAAAGGACAGACAGACAGACATACATTCCTTTTTATATATATAGATGACATCAGGAAGTGAGAGAATTAGATTCCGTATGTAAAATTTGGACGCTAAATATTTTGCGCTTAGAATTGAATAATCGAGTTGGGACCTATTAACTTTTCCTATTTATGACATAATCAATGCTCGTGCCAAATTTCACGTTTCTATGACACTGGAAAGTGAGAAAATTAGATTCCGTACATAAAAATTTGGACGCTAATTCTTTTGCGCTTAGAATTGAATAATCGAGTTGGGACCCATTAGCTTTTCCTATTTATGACATAATCAATGCTCGTGCCAAATTTCAAGTTTCTTTGACATTGGGAAGCGAGAAAATTAGATTCCGTACGTAAAATTTGGACGCTAATTCTTTTGCGCTTAGAATTGAATAATGGAGTTGGGACCCATTAGCTTTTCCTATTTATGATATAATCAATGCTCGTGCCAAATTACATTGGGAAGTGAGAAAATTAGATTCCGTACGTAAAATTTGGACGCTAATTCTTTTGCGCTTAGAATTGAATAATCGAGTTGGTATCCATTAACATTTCCTATTTATGACATAATCAATGCTCGTGCCAAGTTTCAAGTTTCTATGATATTGGGAAGCGAGAAAATTAGATTCTGTCCGTAAAATTTGGACGCTAATTCTTTTGCGCTTAGAATTGAATAATCGAGTTGGGACCCATTAACATTTCCTATTTATGACATAATCAATGCTCGTGCCAAATTTCATGTTTCTACGCTATCGGGAAGTAAGAGAATTAGTGGCAATGTTGGAAATCGAACGATCTGCGTGGGGGGGGGGGTCGTAACCGTCGACGACGCACGCGCAATTTATCATAGAATATTTGTACTATGCCTATAGTCTTCCCAGGAGTGTACTCAACAACTTCCCAAAGTTTCATGGCGATCGGATGAATGGTGTAGTAGCGCCAAAAGGACAAACAGACAGACACGCAGACATACATTCAATTTTATATATATAGATTGAGTGGCAGTTCTGTGCAGCGACGGACTTTATTACTTGCAGAGACACATGGTAACAGCACTCAAATACATTGGTTATCAAAAAACGACATAACTCTTATGTATATACCAACCACATTAGACAATGCAAGGTTCTTAGTATATAGTTTGATCAAACATCTAGGTGACCATGCTTTCAGATGGGTCCTAACACTAATACTAGGCATGTGATGAGGACCTATTCGAAAGCATGGTCACCTGTACGTTGGTGGATGGGCCTATATACTTTTATCAAACTACATACTAAGAACCTTGTATTTTCTGATGTGGTTAGTATATACATTACAGTTATGTATTACTTGATAAAACATTATATGAGCTCTGTTGCCATGTGTTTTCTGCTTGCACTGTTTAGTCGTGGCCGCGGTTTAACGTGCGCTTACAAATTTATAGTTGGGATTTGCTGACTTTACTTTTTTTGTTTGTGCGGCATGTACGGTGGTGGAGTCGTGGCTTCCTCCGCCTTGTTGTCTGCTCCCACCCATATAACTCCTGTCTTTTTAATTAGAGCATATAAATTAGTATCTTACTTCCTCTGGTTTTATTTGTAGGTTTAGGCCCAGAGAGATGTATGAAAAACGGTAGGAACCCATCTTTCCCTGGTAATTAATCCACATGCCTGGTATTAGTGTTAGGACTAGAGATGAGCGAGCGTACTCGGAAAAGCACTACTCGCTCGAGTAATTGGCTTTATCCGAGTATCGCTGTGCTCGGGTCTGAAGATTCGGGTGCCGCTGCGGCTGGCAGGTGAGTCGCAGCGGGGAGCAGGGCAGAGCGGGCGGGAGAGAGGGAGAGAAAGATCTTACCTCCGTTCCTCCCTGCTCTCCCCTGCAGCTCCCCGCTCCGTGCCGGCACCCGAATCTTCAGACCCGAGCACAGCGATACTCGGATAAAGTACGCTCGCTCATCTCTAGTTAGGACCCATCCGTAAGCATGGTCACCTGGACGTTGGTGGATGGGTCAATATGCTTTGATCATGCTATATACTAAGAAACTTGCATTTTTTAATGTGGTTAGTATATACATTACAGTTGGGTATTTTTCTGATAAGTAATATATATGAGCGCTGTTGCCATGTGTTTCTGCTTGTATTGTTTAGTTTAATGTATACCTACAGATTTGTAGTTGGAAAGTGCTAACTTTTTCCTTTTTTTGTTTGTGTGACTTTATTACTTGGTCACCTAATAGTGTGATCCTCAAAATGTGCTTTGCGTGGTGCTCGTAAACTCTCTTTTGAGTGGCTCCTGTAATCGCCCAAGTCAGTCTTCTGGGGCCCAGAAATTCTATGGGAGGTTCTGATAATCCACATTTTCCTATAAATCTGTGGTTCAGATTTCCCAATTCTGGAACTACGCTGTTCATGACCGTTTTACTACATTGTGGGGAGAATGGAAAGGTTTGGGGCAAACCCAATAATGGCAGAGGCTCGAGTCCCAGGTAGATATCCAAGAATCTTTAGAAAGGGTTGCAAGAAATGGATAATGGAAGTGCTGCCAACCAGATAGACCCACCAACAGTGGGCGAGCTAGATATGTGAGGCCCCCAAAAAACTGGTATCTCGGCACCACTCTCCAATAAAGTTCGTAAGACAGTAGAATGTAATATACGACTTCTCTTTTTTGACTAAATAAATGAAAAACCAGCATAAGATACACATTTTGGGGTGAACCTCTTCATCAGTCAAGCTGGGTAGGACATCACTCTTGCAACTTGTTGCAACTTCTACTTCTCCTGATGTTCCCAGCCCTGGTCCATTCTGCTGCTGGTGCCACCAGCACTTTTGGATCCATATCCCTCCAGTCCCAAGAGTCCGAAATACATTACAGAAAATAAATGCCTTATTTTGGAAATAGTAAGCGGAACAAGGTTGTGTCCGATGAACCTTCGGAATTAGTCAGTCCACAAAGTCCATAGAACAATAAGTAGTTGTGTTTTTCAGCACATCTGTGCAACTTACGGACATAGTCTCTGAATTCCCACTTTATTATGAGCCGCGTACTGGCTCTCATCCCGACAGTCCGCAGAATACTGCTTCAAACAGCCCATAGGGCAGGGGCTCCACTATTGTCCCGTAGGGAGGAGCAGCACACAGAAACTCACTTCATTTCCACAGCAGCCTGCCAAATACGCCCTCCTAGTTGGAGATGACATGGAAAGGGGAGAAGAACGGCCATGCCCCAAACTGCTGTGCCGCTCCGCGTGCAGAACCAAGCATTGTTCCATCTGCAAAAAAACCTACACTCATGCGTGCACAAATAGGCATACGCTTGTGTGAATCTAGTCTATGTCTGCTATTACACAGAAGTGTTTTTGTCTGTGTTCAATTTGATTGTTCTCAGTAAGAGAGACCAAGTAATCTTGTAGATATGATACATTTTAATGGCTCACAAAAATAAATGTTGTTATAGTGAGCTTTCCAACCTAATGCACTGTGTTTACAAGTGCACCAAAAATGTAGTTTGAAAAATGCACATTTCTTTTGTATTTAATTCTTTTCTGTGATGAAAAACGCAGAACGCACGCATTTACGTGCATTTTTAAAAGTGTGTTTTTGATGTGTTTGTAAATGCAGACAAATTGTAAAATTGACCTTGAGGCCAATGGAGTTTCCTCTGAATCCGTGTTACAACTCACAAGATTCATCCTCGCACACAATCATTTCTCCTTTGGCAAAGAGATATTCCTGCAACTCACCGAAACTGCCATGGGCAGTAAAATGGCACCACAATATGCCAACCTTTTCATAGCAAAACTGGAGAGTGACTTCCTGGCCTTCTGCTCCAGCAAACCATTAGCCCATTTCCACTACATTGATGACATCTAATAGTCATCTGAACCAACACCAAACAAGAACTAGTAAAATTTCATGAGAGATTCAAAGCATTCCACCCCACCATAAACCTGACATTAAGCGAATCATACACAGAAATCAACTTTTTGAACACCACCATTAAAAATTTCACCCAACTTAATACAGACATCCCTATACCGGAAACCGATTGATCGGCCCACATACCTCAGATGGGACAGTTCCCATCCTAAGCACATCAAAAAGTCAATCGTCTACAGCCAGGCCATCAGATACAACCGGATCTGCTCTAGCCCAACAGACAGAGGAACATTTATACCACCTTAAAAGGACATTTTTAAATCAGGGCTACCATCTCACCTCAATTGATGACCAAATCACCAGAGCCACCAGGATACCCAGGAATCCACTACTCCAATACACAGAGAAGGAAGGAAATGGTTGTGTACCTCTAGTAGTGACCTACAATCCACAGCTAGAGGCACTAAGGAAAACCGCAGAGAAACTCCATCATACCCTACACAAGGATGACCATCTGAACACCATATTCCCGGACCCTCCGCTTCTGTGTTACAGGCAACCTCCAAATTTAAGGAACCTTATAATCAGGAGTGCATTGCCCTCTGACACACAAAAAAGGAACTTATCCCTGCAAGGTTAGAAGCTGTAAAACCTGCTGCCATGTACTGACCGCGGACAGGATACGGATCCTCAACACACAGCAGGACTGTAAAATCCCGGGGACATTCACATGTTCCACGTCTGATGTTATGTACCTGATTCTCTGCAGTGAATGGTCTGGTTGGAGGCCTTTATGTTGGAGAAACAGGACAAAAACTGAAAGCCAGGATGAGATCGCATCACCACATGATTAAACAAAAAGACAGAATTACCTGTGGCCAAGCATTTTTCTAGTGACAGACACAACATAGAACATATGAAAGTTATTATACTTAGAGGCAATTTTAAGTCCCAACGTCACAGAAGAATTTGGGAATATAAGTAAAATAAAATAACCAGAAATTATCAGAAACCTAATGAATCTTGGAGGGGTGGGGTGGGGGTTACATCAGTGGAGATTATAAGATATGAGAAACCCAGAGCAAAGATAACACGTTGGCCTGGTAGTGACCCCCTAACATCAATTTAGAGACTATAAACTGTCACATTTTTTGTCACTGGACTAATTATTTACTGTTATGCTCATCCCTCCCTGGTATTTATATAAGAGCTATTAATCACAACATGTCTGTGCCCTCTTAGCCTGTCTCTGGTATTTATCTAAGTGAAAATTAATCACACTGTGTTTGTGGCCTCCCATGTGATCATGTGTATGTGTTTTTATATAAATACGTCTTTAGATTTGTTCCATTATGCCTGAGGAAGAACCGTGGGTAGGTTTGAAAGCTCGCTGTGACGTCATGGAGTTTTGTTAGCTATTAAAAGGCATCATATCTACAAGATTACTTGGTTATTGCGAACAATCACAGTAAATGCAGACACAAATACTGCTATGTAATAGCGGACTAAGGCTTCTATTACGTGAGCACTGTAAATGTTTGTGTAATAGCACTAATTGCAGTGTTGCACTTGCAGGTTCAGCCCGGCAATTCTTGGAAAACAGTCAATTCTAGTGGGTGCTATTAGTGCTCGTGTCATAGCAGCCTAAGGGCGGGCTCACACAACCGTATCGTAAAATACTGCGTAAAAATCGCAGCTTCCTGGTTTCTTGTTTTTCTTTAGCTTTCTTCTCATGTCTCTTAACAGAATGCATAAAAAATGGCGTACATACAAAATGTAATTGTGTATGCACTGCGTTAAGAACAATAGTGCTGTATGCGCAGAATACGTGGTAAAATACAGCATGCTGCTTTTTTTGTTACAAGCATAATATGCGCCAGAAACCTACGCAAGTGTGAGTGAAACAAAATCAATGTACTTTCATAGATGCCATTTACCACGTATTATTCGTGGATCCATTGTGCACAAACCGCAATACAAATACATTCGTGTGAGCCCAGCCTATTAGCCAAGAAATGTCAGCATTTCTTGGCTAATAAAGATAGATGGACAAACACCAATTGCAGCCGGCGCCTGTACTCTTCATGCTGTTTGAACTGACAAGTACTGGTGCCGGCCGCAATCAGCGTTTCTATGCCAGGGTTCAGCAGGTTTTGCACCACTTTCCTCCTCAGGAATCTGGATACAGGTGGTGATGGCTTCCCCCTTATACCACATTCTGGTAGTGTAGCTGGTGTTTCTTTAACTTGCAAACTATGCTTCAGGCTGTATCTCGAGGAACATTCAGGGACTTTGCTAGATTTTTGTATTCTTTTCCTTATTTTTGCAAGGCAATGATTTCCTCTCTGAACTTTTTGGACTACTCTCGTGAATTAGCCATATTTCTAACATACAATCAAATGTCACAGTCAACGAAGTCCTATCCAGTACAGGTGTTTCATGTGTTTTAGCTCAAGCACACCCAATGCAACTAATAAAGGCTTCAATAGTTGTCTCAGGTGTGCTTGAGACAACACCTGATTTGCAAATGTATTCTCTTATGAGGAATTCTAGTCAGGAGTTTGAATAACTCTGAGACTGTGGTAGTTATTAAAAGTGTCTTTTTGTGATAAATTTGAAGAAACCACTTGTTATATTGGTGGTTCTTGTTTGAGTTTTCTTTTGCAAATAACTAAAATAACACTAATTTGCAATGTGGATTCAATAATTTTGATTGCCATTGTAGATATCCTTCCTATATATAAGGGTGAACGCTGACCAACGGATTTCTACCGTGTTTCGCATGGGGAAAATCCACACGTGAAATCTGCCTGCCAATGTTCACATGTGGAATTCTACCATGGATTTCCACAGCGGAAAATGAATTCTGGCATGTTCTATTTGCCGCAGATTATGCTGCGCGAGGTCACTATTAATATAGCATTAATTGAGACCGCGGTATCCCGTGATCACTAGCAGGCACTTTTTGTTTTTAATCGCGATACTTCTGTGGCGTGAATTCGCGGGCGTATCCCGTGACGCTGGTGGGCATGAGCCCTAACTGACGAAAGATTTGAATGCAGTCTAATCACAGCCTCACAGATCTGTTGCACTGTCAAGCTGTGGGTTATGGACCCACTGTGATACAAACTGTTATGACTTAGGGCTGCTTCTAAGAGCAGCACCCAGCGGTCTCCTAGTATTCACCATTTAATCCTACCAATCGGGATCTGGTCTTTGCTGCAGGAGCCCCCAAGGTGTTACCCCGGAAGTAGTCTCCGGATTGTAGCAGCTGATTTAAACTGTCCAGGAAAACCGTATTGCAGTACCAGAGCAGCAGGTGGAGGCATGGTCATGGAACAAGCCGAGGTCCAAATAGGTGGAATTAGTTCATAATGATACAGCAGGCCAAGGTCAGGGCAGGTAGCAGAAAGAGAGAACGTGGTCCGAAAACAAGCTACGGTCAGGAGAGGAGAAGTCAGGAAATCTGGGTAGAACAAGTACGGTTCAAAACTTAAATCGGTCAGGGGGCGTGGCCTGACTGCCGACCGAGCTGGACGCATCCCTGTAAGCTCCGCTCGTCTAAGCCTTCTAAAGCAACGATAATGAATTCCAGAAGAGGAAAAGCACAACCCGCTGCTCCACTTGCCGGTGGGAGTACAGCAACCACAAAAAGAAAGATCTCCAAAGCTCCTCCGCAGAGAGTATCGAGCTTCTTTGCAGCCCGAAGCACTGACCGAGGAGAGACCGCAGCGCCCCGCAGCTCCCCCCCACTCTCCGGCTCACCTGCAGACAAGGAGACAGCGGACGATTCTCCACACAGCAGAGAGGTTTCTTCGACAGCAGGCATCGCAGAGGACCTTATGGAAGCCTCCAAAGAACAGCAGCGATCTCCTGCACTACAAGAAGGGGTGAGTGCATTCTCTGTTAAGACCCCTGAGAAAGGTGCAACACGTAAAATGGCGCCCAGCCACAGCCCTCAATCGGAGACAAACCCTTCCCCCACTGCTAGTCCGGAGAAGCAGAGGCAGAGAGTGTCTTCTCCCTCTCCCCCAGACAATATGACAGATCTAATTGCAGACCCTATTCTAAGCCTACCTTCTACAAACCAACCAGCTTCAGAGCTATTCATTAAAAATCTAGTGGTAGCACTGAGAGACTCTGCAAAAAGACCTGTATAAGCTGTCCTCCTCAGTAAATGCCACAATTCAAGAACTAGGCGACCGAACAGATCACGTTGAAAGTAAAATGGCGGAACTGACCTCCTCCCACAATAACTTAATCGACTCGCACTATGCCTTAGAAGAAGTAGTCGCCATAAAAAGTAAACTCGCCACATTAGAAGACAGAAATAGACGTAATAACGTCAAATTTCGAGGAATCCCGGAAACTGTCTGCAATCCAATTTGAAAGACTTTCTCTCTCAATTGATTCAAGCAATTCTCTCAAACTCCTCAGAGCAAGAACGTCTCATAGATAGGGCACACAGGCTGCCCAAACCAAGCTTTATTCACGCAGAAACCCCAAGAGACGTAATTGCCAGAATTCACTTTTTTCACATTAAAGAGGCCATGATACAGTCTTCACGGAAAACAAATAACTTACCTAACCCATTTTCTGGCATTCAACTATTCATAGACCTCTCTAAAACAACAATGCAAGCAAGACGGAATCTGACACCCATTACCGCAGCTCTCCGATCTAACAAAATTATATACAAATGGGGATTCCCGACAAAGCTATTAATCCACAAAGATGGCTCCCTGCATATTATTACTAACCTTCAAGAAGGAGAGAAACTTCTAACGACATGGGGAATAACTACTGCAGAAAAAGCGCATCCGACCCCAGCGGCAAAGACCAAGAAAGCACCCAAAAATGGGGCCCAACCTACTCATCCGTGAAAGTAATAGACAGCTCCATCATCTGGAGACCTCTCTCTACTCTCCGGTTCTTCTGGAACTGTTTCACTATTAAGGAAGGCTGACTAATGTCAGGCGAACTCTTTCCTCCCCCCCTTTGATAACATGCAGGTATCAAATCCTGCCTTTCTATACATCTCCTGTATATGTTTTGCTTTTCTAGCTTATTTTTGCAGGCAACAGAAACGCTCCACCACAGCTTCAACTTGCGTCGATCCTGCTATGTTCATCTCATTACGTATGTTCAATTGTTTAAATGTTATTATTTATGCAGTCACATCTCACTTACAAAACACCAATGCATCTCATTTAATTAGTCATGACACTTAAAGTTGTTAAGGACCACTTGGTCACATTAACCTTTCAGGCCTTGGGGTCCAAATTAGTCCGTACCTGGATGCATCCCAGAAACCAAGAACTAAACACTTAGAGATAGTTATCAGTTCCCACAGATACGTAGAGTTGAGCCGCGGCAGATATACAGTTCACTCTGCTTAAGGCGTGCGTACACTGAATGTTTATTCACTTTGGTATAGTTCTAATACAGGAAAGGAATACGTCATTAGTCACGGGGTTAATCTCATTGGGTTAGAAAAACATTAAGAATCATGCATTGTTCAGCAATCAGTGTAGTGAGAATATATCTGTTATGTTCTCAAGTGTCTGTTTCTCCCAGCGTTATCTTGGTCCTCCCTGTTCCTCCCTTGTATTCACTTTGTTATTCAGGTGGGTGTAGCACAGTCAGTTCCTTTGTCCAAGTCTCCAAATGGAGGTGTGGGAGGGCTTCTTCTGATAACAACTGTGTCCAGACTTGGTTCTCATGAACAGAGAAACATCATTAGACATTGCACCGAATCTCATGCTCTAAAGCTATTTCTGCTTGAATTATTGTTTCACTACACACAAGCTTATTTACATCTTATAATGCTCCATTTTGTATCTAGCGGCCATTTTGAGACAGATTCTTCCATTTTATGAGCCTGTACTTTCTCAATAGTCATCTCTCAAAATGCAAGAGGGTTAAACTCACCCTTTAAAAGGGCCTCAGTTTGGAGGGACGCTAAACAAACAAAAGCAGACATTGTCTGCCTGCAGGAGACACACTTCTCCTCCATAGCCTGCCCAAAATTCTCCAACAAGAGATTCCCACAGATAGTTATGTCTTGCGCTTCAAAGAAACGAGCAGGAGTTTTGACTGCATTTGGAACTAATGTTAATTTTGTGCTTGAAGAACAGCTCGCTGATCCTAAGGGACAATACCTCATCCTTGTAGGCACCCTAAATGAGTGTCCCATCACAATAGCCAACATATATGCTCCCAATAAAGCCCAGATCTCCTTTCTAAACAAAGTTATAAAAAAAAAGTAAAAAAGATACAAAAGGGGAAACTAGTAGTCTGTGGAGACTTCAACATAACCCCAGACAGAGAAATGGACTCCACAAACAAACAGAGGGCATCTCCCAATCTGTTCCCATGGCTATGTAAGGAGGCACTTTACGACTCTTTTAGATGTCTTAACTCTACTTCTAGAAAATTCACCTTTTTTCCCCCTGGACACAAGTCCTTCTCGCGCATCGATCTATTTATAGTGGACAGATGGACCCTACCTGCAGTTAAATCATCTGAGATTCATGTAGCAACTTGGTCAGATCATGCCCCAATATCCTTAAGGCTTGATCTAGGACCCCCCAAAGGAACAACAAGAATATGGCGAAATAATATTTCCTTAATCAAATCTCCTAAAAACAAAAAAAATAATAGCTGAGTCCTTAAAGGAATACTTCAGCCTAAATATCAGCCCTGAAATAAACCCTTTTACCTTATGGAATGCCCACAAGGCAGTGATCAGGGGCACCATGATCAAATTAAATGCGCAATATAAAAAGAACAAACAAAAACAAATCGACGAGCTACTAATACAGATTCAAAAATTTGAACTAAACCTACAGAACTCCCCCTCCAGCCCTGATCTATTAGAGCTAGCAAAGACAAGAAGAACGCTCAGATCAGTTCTATTAGAGGAATTCAACAAGAATACCAAATACCTAAAAGCAAATTATTACTCCTCTTACAATAAACCCTCTAAACTAATGCCAAATCTGGCCAGACCTAAACATATCAAAGCAAAAACCCCAAACATAAAACTTACCCACCCACAGGACATTGCAAATGAGTTTAGCTCCTTCTATGCTAACCTCTACAACTTGAAACAAGACCCAGCAACCCCTCAACCAAATTCGACAATAATTAATGATTTCCTACAAAACTTAAATCGGTCACAGCTTTGCATATCAAACTTAACTAATTTTTCAGGTACCTAGTAGTGGAGGGTGTCTAAAATAGCCAGAGGCTTGCCTTGATTTGGTTGGGATGGAAAAGCTGTATGCACGCTATGATGTCATCATACTGGTGGATGTTAGGAAATAAGTCGACCCTGCAGACCACCCCTGGATGCCGTACGTCACAATTTGGTGACTTTTGGACCTGTAGACCTCGCGATCTGTGATACACTCACTGGCCCTTTGGGAGGTGAGTCGGTAACGTGCACATGTTATGCGGACCAGGAAACAGAAAGGAGATGTGGCGTCTGCTGCAAACAACAGAAGGGTGTAGGGATGCCCTCAACAGGCACCAGTCGCCTATAGCCATTCCTACAAAAAGTTATGTATACACTTCTTGTTGAATTTCATAGACATGTGAAATAATTTATAATATTGGCATTCAAAAATATGTATAACAATGTAGTACAAAGATAACATGAGCAGTTAAACGGTATATAGTGCCCTATATCTATTATATTCCTACAGGCTGTAATTGAGTTTTGTGAGTGTAGATCTAATTTTGACATTTTAGAAGGAAATGAGACAGATTGTCCGGGTAAGTGATACGCTGTATTATCCGTCATAAATCTGTTATGTATCTTGAGTCATATTCTAGTGGAATCATATACTTCAGCCGGGCCAAGGAAGTGGTCGCTCTCGTGACTCACCACTGGTTTTCAAGGCTAAAACATTTTAAGCCCAATATCAAATAAATCTGTATGTTTGGGCATCTACATTCTTGCCTAAGTACTTGTTAGCTTGTGTTCGGAATCTGAGACTGTGCTGTGGTTTAACTTCTGCTTCAAAGACCAATCGTATTGAGAAGAGCTGAAAGCCGGTAGACCGCAGCTATGAGCAAAAAGCTGTTTAGTGTTTCCACTTAGAACCTTTAGTTTTGCCTTTAGCATAAAATGTCACCGGGAAATTCTCAATGCTGATTTTTTAAGGGCTAAAGGGGTTGTGTGAGTTATTGGTGGCATCGGGGGATGCAGAGTATATAGAAAAATACACACAATACCCACCTCCTGCTGCAACAATGTTCCCCCACCGCCACTCACCGCACTCCGGTCTTCTGTTTATAAGCACTGCAGCGGTCACTTGGGTTGTTTACCCATGTGACCACTTCAGCCAATAGAAGGCCCGATAGGAACGTCACTGATGAAGTCGCATAAACCTGCCTGGGGCTTCTGCATTGGAGACCCACGTGGCAAGTTTACAGCGGGCCTTCTGGTCAGGTGACGTCTCTGTCAGATGTGGTCTGGCACTGCAGTGGGTATATTTATTTATATAGTTTTGGGCACACTATAAAATGAAGACTGATTTGCCGATTGACCTGATCTATTTAACTTTAAAGAGTATGACCAGTTCTTTACTATGTTTCAAGAATTAATCCCCCCCCCCCCTCCCACACACACACACACACACACACACACACATTTCAATTCAGCCTCCTGGTCGGCTCAGACAACACTCCCATCCATAAAATGGCTGCCTATGGAAGGGAGTGTGGACTCCAGTTATCATGTCTCCTTTAATGATACACAGTGTTCTTAAATATACTGTGATGTATCAGCGGAGGAGGCACATTGCCCTCCATAGGCTGCCATTTTATGGATGGTAGCGTCGTCTAAGCTGTCTAGTAGGCCTGTAAAGCGGGTGAGTTGTGCGGCTTTGTGAAATGGAATGGGGCCTGAAAGTGAGTGAAGACGTTCAGAAAGTGCTATACAAACATCATTTAGACTGCTTGATGGAATTTAATAAGATTTTGGCCAACCCCTTTAAAGAATAATGTTAGCATAATTTTTACCCCCATTCCTTCCTCCACCTCTCCAATGCCACACCTGCCCCACACAGCTAACGCTCGAGTCCTGGCAATAATTTACCAATCTCCCCTGAACAACTCAAGGAGTAGAAGAGCTAGTAGCACATAGACAAGATAAGCAACGTTTGTAATATTGAATGTGAAATCTCTGGTTTCTCAACAACGTGGAGATCCAGCACTTCCCAAGCACCTTCACTTCCTCTCCGGCTCCGTCCCATATTTTCAAGAAACCACGGTCATCTAAGCAACCAAATGAATTGATTTGGGCACTACCTAGCAAACTTGGTTAATTATTCTAAACTTCTTCCTGAAAGTGATTTTCAAGTTGTGGCTTTCCAACCAATACAAAACTACCCCAACCAGGGTTGTAGCTACACGGGGTGCAGATGTTGCAGTTCCACCCAGGCCACGGAGCCTTAGAGGGGTTCAAAGCATCTCTGCCCCATTTAAATTACATGATGTCTGGAGGTCCTGCTACAAATTTTGCATTGGGGCCCAGGAGCTTCAAGTGTCATCGTTGTCTAAAGCTTCCACCGTGACAAAGTCAGAGCCATAGCTTGAAGACCATTACCCTAAAGAAAATTGGGTTTGGGAAACTTTACCTTTGCCAACTGGTTATCAATCAATGTAAAACAAGAAAAATTATAGTGTTCTTAATAGGGGTTTTTGGTCTTAAAGGGGTTGTCCCGCGCTGAAACGTTTTTTTTTTTTATTCAATAGGCCCCCCGTTCGGCGCGAGACAAACCCAATGCATGTGTTAAAAAAAACAAAACGTTTAGTACTTACCCGAATCCCCGCGCTGCGGCAACTTCTTCCTTACCTTAGCAAGATGGCCGCCGGGATCTTCACCCACGATGCACCGAGGGTCTTCTCCCATGGTGCACCATGGGCTCTGTGCGGTCCATTGCCGATTCCAGCCTCCTGATTGGCTGGAATCGGCACACGTGACGGGGCAGAGCTATGCGATGATGCGTAGAAGGGGGCGGAGCCAGAACTCCGCTCTTGCCGAGACCCAAGAGAAGGGAGAAGACCCTTCTGCGCAAGCGCGTCTAATCGGGAGATTAAACGCTGAAATTAGACGGCACCATGGAGACGAGGACGCCAGCAACGGAGCAGGTAAGTGAATAACTTCTGTATGGCCAATATTTAATGCACGATGTATATTACAAAGTGCATTAATATGGCCATACAGAAGTGCTTACCCCCACTTGCTTTCTCGGGACAACCCCTTTAAAATGATTGTCTACATAAAAATAAACGATATATACCCTATTAGGGCATATGGACAATAAAATTAAAACAAAAAATGTTTTTTGTATATTGCCAACTTATTGCGCAGCACTTTAAAGTAATTTATTCATTACCACCAAGCTGGTGATTTTACCAACCATGGAAGGATGATGGAAAGCTTGAGCCAGCTGCCTGAACCATGCAGGGATTGAACTTGCAACCTTAAAGGGGTTGTCCCGCGAAAGCAAGTGGGGTTAAGCATTTCTGTATGGCCATATTAATGCACTTTGTAATATACATCGTGCATTAAATATTGGCCATACAGAAGTTATATACTTACCCCCTCCGGTGCTGGTGTCCCCGTCTCCATGGCACCGACCGAAGCCTTCTTCTGCCTGGATTAGACGCGCTTGCGCAGTCTGCCCTCTTCTGTCCCGCTCCGACATGCTCGCGCCGCAGAGGTATTCTGCGCATGCGCAGAAGACCAGTGTGGCGCGAGCACGCCGGAGCGGCCCCTTCAGTGGGACAGAAGAAGCAGACAGCGCAAGCGCGTCTAATCCAGGCAGAGGAAGGCTTTGGTCAGCGCCATGGAGATGGGGACACCAACACCGGAGGGGGTAAGTGTATAACTTCTGTATGGCTCATATTTAATGCACGATGTATATTACAAAGTGCATTAATATGGCCATACAGAAGTGTATACCCCACTTGCTTTCGCGGGACAACCCCTTTAAGGTCGTGAGTGAGAGCTTAGCACTCTGCGCCACACAAGGCTCTCATAGGCTGTATAGGAAGTTCACAGCTCAGGGCTTCCCCTCTATAAGCCAGAGCGGAAGGTTTGAAAGAGCAGCCCCTCTTCTTGCGGACCTGGACAAGCCATGCGTTATACAGTCTGCGTTTCCCCCGTAATTCGCGCAGTTTGAGAAAATGTATTGACAAGCAAAATTACTGATTTGAAGATTTATGATCCCCAGGACATCCGTGCCTATAGAAGCTGCATCGAGAGAACATAAGCCCCATAATGCATAGTTATAGCTAAAGGAAGTGTCACATGAACAACATTGCAAAAGGAAAGCTACCCATACCCTGTCTGAGATATCAAGTGATACTAGAAGCTTTTTAATATTGGGGGATTTGGGGGGAAGGTTTGCACAGACCAACTACATGAACCTTCTGCTCTGATTCTGACATGTTGTGTTCCAATCGTACACAGTTTAGCAATATGTAAAGTCTGCATCACTAATGGACCCTGGTATAGAGATGACTGCACACAAACAGGAAACGCATGCAAGCACATCGACCGCAAGTTCCTGAAAACTACACTTCCAGGAAGTGACACAATGTAGATTCACATTTCGAGTTCCAGCAAGACACGTTGAGAAACCACATAAGTTATGTTCACATAAAAATATGCTATAATATAGAAAGAAAAAGCTAAGCAAAATCCATGTGCATTATAATAAACCATGTGCTAACAATCACATGAACTAAATACGGTTTCATACTTGATAAGGTTTGGACTTTTCCAAGGACGACCATTAAACTTTATCACCACCATTATAAATGTCCCATGACACTGTGTTAATTAGACACAAAATGAAACGGTCAGACTATCCCAATTGTGACCTTGTGATCGGTCCCTTCCTAGCAAAAAATGGAATAGCCACCCTGATGAGAGCGATTCCAACAGGAACATCCTATTGTCGTCCTGTTGTAACCTATTGTCAAAACCTGGACAAAAAAGTGTGTGTGTGTATATATGTGTGTATATATATATGTGTATGTATATATATATATATAATTTTTTTTTTTAATTAAAAAACTTTGGGACTGATGTTGCAGGCTTGATGAGTGGAAAGCCTGTAGAGGGGTTGCTATAACTACTGGGGCTAATATAGGGGTCACTATTACTACTTGGGCCACTGTAGAGGTCACTACTACTACTGCGGCCACTATGGGGGGATCACCATTACTATTGCGGCCATTATGGGGGTCACTATTACTACTGGGGCCACTGTAGAGGTCACTACTACGGCCACTATGGGGGGGTCACCATTACTACTGGGGCCACTATGGGGAGGGGGGGTCACCATTACTACTGGGGCCATTATGGGGGTCACTATTAGGGCTCAATCACACAGGCATAAGCGCATTTGTTGTGCAAATTCACTACATATTTGCACGACTGAAAATCGCTTACACGCGCATTTTTCGGGCGCTCTGGCGTGTTTCTCTGTGCACAAATATTGTGCATATTTGCACACTAAAAAGAATGCAGACAGGCCCATTGATGTCCAATGGTGTGCAAATATGTAGTGGACACACTGGTTTCCTGCGTATTTGCGCTAACTTCACTGTAATACGCACCAAAATACGCTCATGTGAACAAACCTATTGAAATCAATGGATTCTATTCACTGCGTATGACAAGCGGAAATTGTCCACTTAATACGCGGCGCAAATACGCTCATGTGAATGAGCCCTTACTATACAGTTACAATCAGCCACTGTTTCTTCTATTCAGCCATAAACTGTCCGGAGTCGGAATGGCTATCTACTATACTGTCATCCATGCTTCTAGCCTTTCTGTATGTAATGGATGGCTGGTCTGTCGTGACATCCAATAAGTCAGGGTCAGTTTTCAAAAATGTCATTAATATATCGAGTCCAGGATACAATGTGGTCTGTCCACTGTGCCCGATCATCGGAGAAGACCACACGGTTCTGAGTGGTGGACCTCAACAGATCAACTATTGGTGACGAGCATAGGTCATCAATACAATTTGTCTGGAAAACCCCTTGAAGTGCTGCGACTCCTCCACTGACTTTTCTTGCACGGCAACATGCCCAACCACCCATCATGCAGGGAAGTAAAACGCACCGCAATTACTAGACTAGAGCTACCTGCCCAATGGGTGGATGGGAGAACAGCTGAAGGCACATCTATTATTATATGGATTGTGTGGTCCAGGAATGTTATTGTATATGTCAGCAATATGCCATAAGATTATCACATGGCAATGCCCCTTTGGGCTGGGTTCACACAGGGCAGATTTGCAGCGGTCTTGCCGCGGTTTTTCTGTTGCGGTTTTGCCGCAGAAGAACTGCTTCTGCGGCAAAACCGCTTCACAGGTTAATTTGGGCTTGCGGATTTTGCTGCGGATTTTCGTGCGGAAAAATCTGCCCGCGTTTTTTCCGCAGCGCTTTTTTACTTTTTGTCGCGTATTTGGTGCGGTTTTGGCTGCGTCCATAGAGCTCTATGGACAAAAAAGCGCTGAGGAAAAGACCAAAGAATGAACATGCTGCATCTTTTAAAACCGCGACGCAGTTGCATTTCCGCACTGCGGCTGTGCGGAAAAAATCCGTCCTGTGAGAACAGCTTTTTGGCAAATCTCATTTGTGCTGCATTGCACTGCAAACGCAGCGGTTTTGCCGCAGTGCGGATATGCAACGGCAATCCGCGGCAAAACCACAGCAAATCTGCCCTGTGTGAACCCAGCCTTAAAGGGGTTCTGACATCAAAAAAAAAAAATTGTACTCACCTTGCCTGGCCTGGCCCGATCGCCAGGCATGTCCCCTCCAGCCGGCATCTTCTTATGTGCCTTTAAAGCAGAGCAGGAGCGGTCAAAAAGACCGCTTCCTGCTCTGGTCCGTCCGTCAGGCACTTCCGAGGTGAGCGGACGGACCGCCCACAGCAAGCACGTCACAAGCAGTGCTTGCTGTGGGCGGCCCGTCCGTCCTGCTGAACTTTGGAGTGCTGCGCATGCGCAGTGGAGACGCAGCCCGTCCTGACTCCTGTCAGAGGGCACCTCTCCACTGCGCATGCGCGCGATCCCGGAGCGGCGCGGCTCGTGCAGACAGAAGAGGAGGAACAGCGCCTGCTGGGAGATGACCCCCCCGATGTCAACAACAACAGAATAACAGGTAAGTGTTATCTTTTTATGCTTTAGCAGCCATTAAACCATGGGTTCCCTGGGTCCATTAGGCACACCAGGGAACAATGGCTGCTAAAGCATAAAAACATTATTCATGTCAGAACCCCTATAAGGTTCCCCTGAAGGGTAAGGTGTCCTTGCTTTTTCACATGACTGTACATTTAAGGTTCTTACTGTTAACGTACTAAGCACACAAAGTAGGGATGAAAGAGGAATCCGGGCCAAGCTAATGAGAAGACTGAAGGGAAAGAAAACATTGATTTAAAAGCATTTGATCGAGTCATGAGATTATAAAAGCAGAACATAGTTTTGGTACATTCTGTTGCCAATATGATAATGAAACGGACAACGTGAGCTTACTCTTCTTGACATAAACCTTGTCCAGCCTTTGAGCCTCCGGATTCTTTCATCGGAGCTTGCTAAACTTATTTACCAATGTTCTTTTCTCGTGAATAAGCCTGCACTTCTTCTTTTCTGTAAGACGCTAGTTTCTTCTTTTTCCCATAGACACTAGAACAAGCATCATTTGCACTTCTTATGCTCATTAAAGGAGCTGATCTGATGAACAATGGTTCATTGCTTTCAGGGCTCTTTCCATGCAGTCTTCCTCCACGCTTTATGGAGCTTCAGTGCCATCCATTGTGCAGTATTTCTATAAGTTCAATGAGAAGTTGGCAAAACTAGTCAGGAATCATTTTTGAGCACTAAATCCAAGCAGCAAATTGAAGATACGTTTGTATTTAGAAGTGAAAATCATTAAAGGGGTTGTCCCGCGCCGAAACGGGTTTTTTTCTTTTTTTCAACCCCCCCCCCCCCCCCCCCCCCCCCCCGTTCGGCGCGAGACAACCCCGATGCAGGGGTTAAAAAAGAACACCGCACAGCGCTTACCTGAATCCCCGCGCTCCGGTGACTTCTTACTTACCTGCTGAAGATGGCCGCCGGGATCTTCTACCTCGGTGGACCGCAGGGCTTCTGTGCGGTCCATTGCCGATTCCAGCCTCCTGATTGGCTGGAATCGGCACGTGACGGGGCGGAGCTACACGGAGCCGGCATCCTGCACGAGAGGCCCCATTGAGAAAAGAAGAAGACCCGGACTGCGCAAGCGCGTCTAATTTGGCCATTAGACGCCGAAAATTAGACGGGCTCCATGGAAACGAGGACGCTAGCAACGGAGCAGGTAAGTGAAAAACTTCTTATAACTTCTGTATGGCTCATAATTAATGCACAATGTACATTACAAAGTGCATTAATATGGCCATACAGAAGTGTATAGACCCACTTGCTGCCGCGGGACAACCCCTTTAAAGAGGTATTCCCATCTTGGCTCTTCTTGACAAAGATTGGAAAACCCGGAAGCTCTCTTGCCGAGCACTTAGTGTTGAGCTCATTCCGTAGGTCTCATAGAAGTGAATGGGAGCTACGGAAACAGCATTGCATTACGTTGGTTCCGTAACTGGAGGCTCTGGCCTTGTGGCTAATAGCCATGGCAGTGGTTTCCCATCTCAGCTATGAAAAGTCAAGATGGGAGTACCGCTTTAATATGAAAGGCTCTGTAATAAGTAATAATACATGTATGCTAAGTGTGCTCTGACTTTTATACTCACTATTAAAACACTTCTCCACTTTTTTAACAACCCCTTTTTATTGGAATGGTCTCCTGACTATAAACTGATCATTGGGTCATGTTGATGGGACCCTCAACATGTTCAATTTTGCTACAGCACCACCGCAGGAGAAATGAAGTATTACACAGTTTGGGTTAAAATTATTAGGTTTTCAATTTAATGTATGGATACGACCAGTTCTCCAGAGTGTAAGACACTTCTTGTAGCTGTTTTTTACCCTGGTTAATAGATGAGGGTAGAAACCAAGGATCTCATGTTATAATTTAAAGAAATTGTCTGAATTATGTCATTTTTATTTAAATAGGCTGCTCTATTTTATGTTAATTGGTAAAAATCATTAAGCTGCAGTGGGGAATATGATTGAATGGACCTGTCCCACCACCGACTTCCCAAAACCAGTTTCTGTAGCCGGGTAGCAACATTTTTACAAGCAGATCTCTCACACTGAGTGTCAATGGAACAGAAGGAGAAAACAAAGAAAAGGGTGGAACAACTTCTACTATGAGTGTAAAGGCCCATTAAGACACAACGCTTATCGCTCCAAATTCGCTCAAAAGCCATCTTTTGAGCGATAATCATTGTATCTAAACGCGCGGGCATCATGCACTTTCCATGCACTATTTGTTCATCACTAACTTTTAGCAAGCTAAAAGTCATTGATGACTCTTATCAGTGCTGATTTCTCAGCGGGATACTGCTGATACTATTCTTTTAGCTGGTATCCCATTCCGTGCTCTCAGCGATAGCTCCGAGAACAAAGCAGCTGTCAGCGCTCCTGCTGTTGTCAGAGATATCAGCTCAGTGGGATCCCAGCTGATAGCTGTGAGAACAAAGCAGCTGTATGCAGATGACAGCGCTCCTGCTGTCTTCTGCATACAGCGTCCGCCTTCATTTACGCGCCAATAAACTCTTAAGTAGCTAATTAGCAACTTAAGAGCTTATGCAAAGTGATCGTCCTTTGAGCGGTTTGTGAGTGATCATCTTTCCGTGTAAATGGTCCCTTAGTCAATTTTTAGAGCAATTACTGAGGTAGACCATAAGCTGCTGCCAGTCCAAATGTTGCCACCATATATAGTGGAGCATGAAAGTACAAATCACAAGAGACAGAAAATTATAGACCATAGGCACAACTCTTAGACAAGAAGGCTCAGTGAGACAAGGAAATTAACCTGATTCTTCTTTATTGATTAATTAACACCTGGAGCTCTTTTGTGGAGGATACCATGACTTCTCCCCCTTGTCTCCTGTTCTAGCATACAGTATATGCAGGAGATGGGGGAGAGAAAGGGTATCTGACTCCTCCCTCCGACTGTCAGTGTTGTCCATACCACCAATCACAGCACCGTTTTTATTTCTAAAATTGCTCTAGTAAAATGGAAGCTATGCTATGATTGGTCACTATGGGCAGCAAAGACAGTTTTTAGAAATTCAGACCAAGTTAAACCACAAACAAATGAAATATGGCACACCACTATCTTCATGCAGTTGTAAGGAAAAGTAAGTGAATCCTTTTGAATAACCCAGACTTCTGCATTAATGTGGTCTAATTTTTTTTTAAGGACCGTTTTACATGGAACGATTATCGTTCAGTTTCCCATTGGGTCATACGAAATTGAATGATAATTATTAAAGGGGTTGTCCCGCGGCAGCAAGTGGGTCTATACACTTCTGTATGGCCATATTAATGCACTTTGTAATGTACATTGTGCATTAATTATGAGCCATACAGAAGTTATAAGAAGTGTTTCACTTACCTGCTCCGTTGCTGGCGTCCTCGTCTCCATGGTTGCCGTCTAATTTTCACCGTCTAATGGCCAAATTAGACGCGCTTGCGCAGTCCGGGTCTTCTGCTTTTCTCAATGGGGCTCCGTGTAGCTCCGCCCCGTCACGTGCCGATTCCAGCCAATCAGGAGGCTGGAATCGGCAATGGACCGCACAGAAGCCCTGCGGTCCACCGAGGGAGAAGATCCCGGCGGCCATCTTCAGCAGGTAAGTAAGAAGTCACCGGAGCGTGCAGATTCAGGTAAGCGCTGTCCGGTGTTCTTTTTTAACCCCTGCATCGGGGTTGTCTCGTGCCGAACGGGGGGGGGGGGGGGGGGGTTGAAAAAAAAAAAAACCCGTTTCGGCGCGGGACAACCCCTTTAAGTATAAATACTGCGAGTGACTGAATGACTTTGCTTATCGTTCATATTTCAGTTTAGACAGGCATAAAAATCAAATGACAATCAGCCTGTGTAAATAGGCAGTTGTTCATCCATTAACGACTGCTGGTTTACTTTGAATGGAAGCGGTAGGCTGGACTAGAACTCTGGCCTGTTTCACCTTCATTCACGGAATGATCATCACTCCTGTGTGAAAGCACTAAGAACGTTTTCCAGTTATTTTTGACATTAACGCAGTTCATGTCCAGCAAATAATTTGTGAAATGATTAAAAAGTTAGTTTAAAACTTAAAATATTATGAAACTTTAACCGGAAATGCAACAATAGTCTGAATTTATGATTTTAACCAAAGGGCTTTTTTTCAGGGAACACATCAAGGACAGAAAGCAAATTATGGTTTGAAATTAGATGCAAACTTTTCCTACAGGTTTTCCAAATTTGGAGATTACTTTCAAACCCTCTGATTCTATATTATGAGTGTTGGAATAGACTACATTACACCCTCTAGGGCAGGATTTGACTAGTTTTGCTCTTCAGGACAGAACACATTGCTATCATAGCAACAAGAAAAAGGCAATTAACTAAAGAAGACAGACAATTCTAACACTTAGAAGTAGGTCTGTCTTACAGAGAAATGGCCAAAAAAGCCAAGATGGCAGTTGGTACAGTTTCCTATACCATCAAAAGGAAACTGGAGGAAGCTTTCACAGGAATAGGTCTGGCAGACCAAAGGCCACTACAAAATCGCATGAAATGTTTTTAAAAGTCAGCAGTTTGCATAATCAGCGCCTCACAGCACAAAATGTTCAACCACAGTTAGGCCTCCTTCACACGAACGGATTTCCGCCGCGTAATTCGCGGCGGAAATCCGCTGCGTTGCCCGCAGCTATTAGGTTCTATTGAACCTAATAGCTCAATGCTCACGGTGCGGAATTCCACCGCGGAATTCCGCACCGTGAAATCTCCCGTCCTCACCCGCGGCATGCTCTATTTTCAGCGGGTGTACACGCGGCCGGCTTCCATTGCAGTCAATGGAAGCCGTCTGTTCACGCTATCTTCCGCTGTAGCACAGCGGAAGATACCGTGAAAACGCTTCCCCGCCCAACGCCGCATCATGTTACAAGGCCGACCGCGCCATGTGACGCGGTGGGTGTGTCACATGACGCGGCGGAGGTGGGTGGGGAAGCGCCATGCTTGAGCGAGGACACCGGATCCGCAGGTAAGTTTGGGGTCTCCTGGGGGGGGGGGGGGGGCGCCGTGACGGGCTCCGCCGCGGAATTTCGCGGCGGA
The DNA here is from genome assembly GCF_035609145.1 of Eleutherodactylus coqui. Classification (NCBI taxonomy): domain Eukaryota; kingdom Metazoa; phylum Chordata; class Amphibia; order Anura; family Eleutherodactylidae; genus Eleutherodactylus; species Eleutherodactylus coqui. The sequence continues at coordinate 10,782,145 of NC_089848.1, read as the reverse complement.
GCCTGTCACGGCCGTGTGCAGCCGGCCTTAATGCAGCAAGAAATAAACAAGTTTCCAATTCAACTGTGAAGAGAAGACTTCTATCTGCAGGTCTGACAGGTAGAGTATCAGTAAGAAAGCCGCTGCTAAGATTGAAAAATAAAAACAAAGACTTGCTTGGGCCAAGCAGCACCTCCAGTGGACTACTGAAGAGTGGAAGAAGGTCTTATGAACTGATGAATCAAAATTTCACATCATTGGTACGTCACACAGGGTTTTTGTACACCATAGAGTAGGTGAGAGGATGTTTTCTTAGTTTCTGACCTCAATTGTCAAACAAGCAGAAGGAAGCGTGATGATCTGGGGCTCTTTTGCTGGATCCAGAATTGGCAATTTGCACAGGGTGACTGGCACACTGAGCAAAAAGGGCTAGCACAGTATTTTGGTATGCCATGCAATACCCTCTGGTGTACGCCTAGTTGGTCAGGAGTTCATATTACCATAAGACAATGATCCAAAACATACTTCTAGATTATTTGAGAACTATGTAAGAAGGCAAGAAGTAGCCGGTAGGATTTAAAGAATTGAAAGGCCTGCAGAGTCTCCAGACTTACACCCCATTGAAATTGTTTGGGATAGAAGGGTGAAAGCAAAGTAACCTACAAGCGCAGCAGATTTGTGGGAACCTCTGCAACAATGCTGGGAAGAAATTTCTGAAGAATATCTGAATACAATTGTATAAAGAATGCCTTGATTGTGTAAAGCTGTTATATCAGCTACAGGGGGCGACTGTGAAGAGTCAAAACCTAGATTAAATTTTTATTCTTCTTAACTTATTTTTTGTTCTAGGATTAAATTTCCAAGTACATTTGGGACATTAAACTGTGTAAATATCAATCAACAGCCTATATAATACAGAAATTACACATTTTGGAAGGTAAGGCCTCCTGTTCACAGGTGATATCATTCCTTTATCCGCGGCGATAATCCGGGCGCGGGTAACGCAGTGAACGCTTTCCATAGACTTAACTATGGAAAGCGCAGCTCAACATCCACGAGCGGAGAATCACAGTGATTCTCCGCTTGCGGGATTGAAATCGCGGAATGCTGCGATTTGCCGTGATTCTCCGCGGTGAGCCTATCTATCAGATAGGCTTACCATGAAGACCTGTCATTTCTCCCACGGCGGAATATCGCTAGCGATATGCTGCCGTGCCCGTGGACAGGCAGTCTTAGTGCACTCCTAAACCTTTTATATTTCCTGAAAGGGACAACCTGCTGATTGCAGTTTTCTAGACATGTTATTGACAGCTATGTCCACCCTCATGCAACTTTGTTACAAACAGAGGAAGGGAAGTGTCTTGCAAAAATGACGCTTATAGAGTGTAATGAGTTCTGAGACGTATCAAAGCATTTTGCAGGGGAATTTAAAGGGGTTGTCCCGCGGCAGCAAGTGGGTCTATACACTTCTGTATGGCCATAATAATGCACTTTGTAATATACATTGTGCATTAATTATGAGCCATACAGAAGTTATAAAAAGTTTTATACTTACCTGCTCCGTTGCTGGCGTCCTCGTCTCCATGGTGCCGACTAATTTTCGCCCTCCGATGGCCAAATTAGCCGCGCTTGCGCAGTCCGGGTCTTCTGCAATCTTCTATGGAGCCGCTCGTGCAGAATGCAGGCTCCGTGTAGCTCCGCCCCGTCACGTGCCGATTCCAGCCAATCAGGAGGCTGGAATCGGCAATGGACCGCACAGAAGAGCTGCGGTCCACGAAGACAGAGGATCCCGGCGGCCATCTTCAGCGGTAAGTATTGAAGTCACCGGAGCGCGGGGATTAAGGTAAGCGCTCCGGTAAACTTCCTTTACCTCCCTGCATCGGGGTTGTCTCGCGCCGACCGGGGGGGGGGGGGGGGGTTGAAAAAAAAAAAACCCGTTTCGGCGCGGGACAACCCCTTTAAGGACAGCAGTCCATGGCATCAAGCTAAAGAGGCATTGGGTGATGCAACAAAACAAAGCATACAAGTAAATCTACTTAAAATGGGTGTAAAAAATAATTCTTTGGAATAAGTCTTTGTGCTGACCTTAACCTCATCAAGAAGCTGTGACAGAATTTTAAGAGGGGTATCCCAGAAATAATGATGACCTGAAACACCTCTACAAGGAGGAATGGACCAAAATTCCTCTGCAACAGTGTATAAATATTATTTGTAGCAACAGGGGATAGAAAGGTGAAGGGGATTGCTGCAAAATTGGAATCTACAAGTTCCTATATTCAAGGGTTCATTTACTTTTTCCCCCTGCTCTGTGTGCTGAATGGTAGACATAAATGGTCCAACTGTTTGTGTTGTCTTAGTTTAGTCTAGATTATGTTTGTCTATAACTGTGATTTGGATAATCATCAGACCACATTTTATTAGCAATCCATGCAGAAAATCCAGGTGATTCCAACGGGTTCACTTACTTTTTCTTGCAACTGTATCTCATCGACCTCTTTTCCAGGCATATCCTAAAGCATTTCTTATCATCTCGTGTTAAAAACTGGGGCATTTGCCTGTTGTCTGCCTTTGTGCGCAGCGTCTAAGAGGCTTATTGGCAGATACAGCAGCTGACACGTGAATCTTCTAAATCTACAGAAAATCCCCCTGCTCTCATCGAACATACTCCGCCGTTCATTTCAGAGGTTTCCCTCAAATTCATTGAATTGAATGCAATACTTCTAAGTGAAATGTACAAGTACGTGCGTCTACATGCTCTCTACATCTGCAGATCACCAGAGGTTTCCAGATCAAGTTTTGCCTCCTATTATAATTAGAGTTTTTTTAATATGTAAAGAGCTTCATGAATTGCCTCATATGATTCATAACCTCACGATGAAGAAGTGAGCTTAGGCTCTCCATAATCAAAGTAACAGTGCTTGGATAGGTCAGTGAATCTAGCTGGGATATTTGGTGGAGACCCTTCTTATTGGAAGTCTCTCCCGATGGCATATTTGTAGTTTCCGCTTAGGTTAAGCAGCGCTGCTGATTAGAGCCACCTGATTGGCTCTTCGGCACCACGTGACTACACAGCGTGCACGCGCATTGCCTTCAGCAGCCGTGCACTACACACTACAGTTAAGCAGACGTGCGCTACACACTACACTTAAGCAGCACGGGGTTAGGTTTAGGGTTAGGTTTACGGTTAGGTTTAGGGTTAGGATTACCTAAACCTAACCCTAACCCCAACCCTAAACCTAACCGTAAACACTAAAACTAACCCTACACCTAAACCTAACCCTAAACCCTAACCCCGTGCTGCTTAAGTGTAGTGTGTAGCGCACGTCTGCTTAACTGTAGTGTGTAGTGCACGGCTGCTGAAGGCAATGCGCGTGCACGCTGTGTAGTCACGTGGTGCCGAAGAGCCAATCAGGTGGCTCAAAGCAGCAGCGTTGCTTAACCTAAGCGTAAACTACAAATATGCCTCCCCATGAGGGGTTTGTGTTACCTTTACGTTCTTCATAATCCTACATGATGGTTCCTCATTCTGGAGAAACTTAGCCAAACTTTTATATATCGGACCTATTTCTCTACAGCGCCACCACAGGAGAAATCAAACATTACACAAATCAGCTAGCTCTTTGTGTGTTGCAGGAAAGGGCAGGTCCTCTGGAGAGGCGCTCTGTGACTGCTCTCTACTTTGGCCAAGAAATGAGTTTACTAAGCTGAGGATTCCCTTCAATTAATTCAGATTCCCTCACAGCGTTTATTAAAATGGGTTTTCTAAACTGGAGAACCCTGTTTAATGTCTAAAACAGCACCCTTACTCTGTATTATTCAGGATAAAGTAATTCAGGGCAGAAAGAACCCAATGCAAACTTGGCCTTACCTTGGCAGGTCCTCAAATTAGCTGTTTCTTGTAAGATAAGTCATTGAGGAAAGCCCCATTTACATGCAACGATTTTTGCTCAGAATTCATTGAATACGATGGCATATGAGCGATAATCATTGCGTGTAAATGCTCCCATCGTTTACTCTTCTGCTGAACGATGATTTTAAGGTGAAGTTGCAATCCATCGTTCAGCCGGAGAGCAGATAATACAGACCGCACGCTGCGTTCTCTGTGTTCTGCACAGGCTGTCAGAGATTACATTGTATTCAGCTGACAGCCCATGCGAGAACAAAGGAGCTGATTGCAGAGCTCAGACCACCTGCTGTGTTCTGCAGACAGCTCCTGGAGGCTCGTTTACATGCAAATGAAACTGATAAAGTGCTAATGGACATTAGTGTCCATTAGCACTTTATGCAAAATGATTGCTAAAACTGTCAATCTTTCAATTGTTTGAAAGATTGTCTTTGCTTGTAAATAACCCTGATGTTAGGGATTACCTGCTATTGTTTTTAAAAGTTAAAGGGGTTTTCCAGGCAGCGCCAGCTGTCAGTTCCAGGCTACAGCTGGGTCATAGCAGAAGCCTCTGCTCCACCCCCCTGTGTAGTCATTGTTGCTAGAAATTTCAGCTGCAGCTCTCATTGAAATCAATGGGAGCTGTGCTTGTTATTGCAGGCTTGGGTCCCATTGATTTCAGTGACCACTATGCCTGCGACCGCTACGAACACCAACCACTTCACAGGGGTCAAGCATTGGCTTACGCTCCGACTCCGTTGTAGCTCGGCACTGACAGCTGGGCTGCCTGGAGAACTCCTTTAAGATCAGTGAGTGGCCTAGCTGCATTGTCTGAAGAAAGTCTACCATCTATGTACACTGCGGACATCATCAGTAGGCAAAGTCAGGTCACAAAAGAAAGAAAAAGTACGGAAGACTAATTAGTGTTAGTAAGGAAGATATTTAGTATTTGCTAATTACTGTAGCTGGAATACTCTATAGCTGCCTGTATATGCAGCACACTCCTTTTTATTATGATTATTGGTCTAAGAATGAACTCCGCTGACTAATCCTGTTATACATGGAAGCTGCAATAGTATTCATTATATCTGCCTTCCTTATCCGACTAATATTAGGTCCCACACCTAT